>NC_134880.1:9989736-9997236 GCF_041734735.1 Babylonia areolata | reverse complement strand
ACTACCGCCACCACCCAACCACCCCTCGACCCGCCTCCGCCCCTCCACCACCACCTCTCTCTCTGTGTCTGTCCCTCTCTCTCTCTCTCTGTCCCCCCCTCTCTCTCTGTCTCTCTCTCTCTCTCTCTCTGTCCCCCCCTCTCTCTCTGTCTCTCTCTCTCTCTGACTCACTGTCCTATCCATCTGTCAATCTTAGTGTGTGGTGGGAGGGAGGGGGTGCTGTCAGTGTGTGTGCGTGCGTGTGTGGGTATGTATGTGTGTGCGCTCGCGCGCGAGCGTCAGTGTGTGTATGCATGTGTGTGCACGGGTGTGGGTGTGTGTGTGTGTGTGGGGGGGGGGGGGGGGGGGGTTGTGGGGGGTTGTTTTTTTTCATTATGTATACCCTTTTGCTTGAAAACCTTTTCCTTTCATTTATGTGTGTGCTATTTGTAATAGATGTAGATTAGCGAGGACAGATTGGAAGAATAGGCCATGCCTAAAATTTTAATCCTTGAATAAAAACGTTTTGAGTTCTGAGTTCTCTCTCTCTCTCTCTCTCTCTCTCTCCTTTCCTCCAGTCCCCTCCCCTCTCCTCTCTTCTCCCTCCCCGATCACAACCCCCCCCAACCCCCTCCCCCACACACTCATCCCCCACTTCCCCCCTCCTCCCCCCCATTCCACCGCCCATTCCATGTCATGTCACTTCAACGCCTCCCATACTCCCCCCCCCCCCCACCTACGCCTCCTTCCTCTCCCCCTCCCCCTCCCACTAAGTAGTCAATCAACAAATTACTGGTGACAGGGAACAACGACAGTTTAATCAATGCTTCCCCCCCCACCACTCCCTCCCCCAACCCCCCCCCCCCCTACTCTCCCACAAACCAAAACAGACTGCCATCCCGGCTATTCAGAGGAGGGAGAGTGGGGGTGTGGTGGGGGGAAGGGGGGGGATGGAGAGAAAAAAACCCAACCCTATCAACCAACCAACCAACCAACCAAACAAACAAACAGAAAAGCATGGTCGTCAAACATAAACGTCAAAACTCCCGGACCAGAATAACAAGGGTTACATAAAGAACCAACAACAACGACAACGCCAACAACAACAACAACAACAACAAAACGAAGGTGTCCGAATTTTAGGAAAAACGCACGACTCAAATATACCCGTAAAATTTAAACAAAAAAAAGAAAAAAGAAAAAAAAAGGAATAACTATCACATGATAAAACACAGTCGGAAATCGGTGGGGATGGGGAGGTGGGGGGTAGGGGGGGGCAGGGGGCAGGGAGGGGGGGAATTGTCAAACAATAGAATGAAATTCCCAAACATGGATAACAGAGTTGCATACAAATACTGTGAAATTTTTTGAGGGGGCTGGGGGCTGGGGGTTGGTGGGGGATTGGGGGGGTGTTGGGGGGTGGGGGGTGGAGGAGGGCGTCGGAGTGGAAATGCAATGATCAAACATAAAGTTAAGATTCATCAAGTATATCCGCGTCACGGTCAGAAATTGTTGTTATACATTAGCGTAAAATCGCCGAATAAGAATAATAGTTATATCTTCTTCTTCTTCTTCTTCCTTCGTGGGCTGCAACTGCAACGTTCACTCGCACGTACACGAGTGGGCTTTTACGTGTGTGACCGTTTTTACCCCCCGCCCCTCCCTCCCTCCCCCGATGTAGGCAGCTATACTCCATTTTCGGGGGTTTGCATGCTGGGTATGTTCTTGTTTCCATGATCCACCGAACGCTGACATGGATTACAGGATCTTTAACGTGCGTATTATTTGATCTTCTGCGTGCGTATACACACGAAGGGGGTTCAGACACTAGCAAGTCTGCACATATGTTGACCTGGGAGATCGGAAATATCTCAACCCTTTACCCACCAGGCGCCGCTACCGAGATTCGAACCAGGGAACCACGGGCGCAATAGCCAAGTGGTTAAAGCGTTGGACTGTCAATCTGAGGGTCCCGGGTTCGAATCACGGTGACGGCGCCCGGTGGGTGAAGGGTGGAGATTTTTACGATCTCCCAGGTCAACATATGTGCAGACCTGCTAGTGCCTGAACCCCCTTCGTGTGTATATGCAAGCAGAAGATCAAATAAGCACGTTAAAGATCCCGTAATCCATGTCAGCGTTCGGTGGGTTATGGAAACAAGAACATACCCAGCATGCACACCCCCGAAAACGGAGTATGGCTGCCTACATGGCGGGGTAAAAACGATCATACACGTAAAAGCCCACTCGTGTACATACGAGTGAACGTGGGGGTTGCAGCCCACGAACGAAGAAGAAGAAGAACCCGGGAACATGAGATTGAAAGCACAATGCTTCAACCAAAAGAAAAACAACAAAAAAACAACAACAACAAAAAACCAAAACAAAAAAACAACAACAACAAAAAACAAAAAAAAGCTTTAACCGCGTTACCTCTAGGCCATCACTCCATTGAGTTATTATTTCTATACAGCAGTCAGTTGTGCCATAAAACATAAATGCCACGTGTTGATTTTTTCCCCCCTTTAAACAGCAGTTAGCTGTAACGAGTGACCAATGAGAGTGCTGAGTTTTTGTTTGTAAACAGAAGTTGTCTGTGTCATGTGGACACGACATGTTGAGTTATTGTTTCTAAAAAAGCAGTGATCTGTGTCATACAACATTTTTTTTCCAAACATTTTTATTCATTTTCACGTTATAGAACACATACAAACATACATTAATAACTGTAGAAAGCGGAAAAAACAACAACAAAAAATCAACCAAACAACAACAACAACAAAAAGTAAATAGATAAACAAATGAATAAGTAAATAGATAAATGAATAGATAATTAATTATCAGTAAAGAAACACGGCGACTGGTGAAGAAAACAACAAACAAACAAACAAACACACAAGCACGAGCAACAAATACCACAATAACAAAAACAGATACTGGCTTGGTGGATAAATCAAAAATTAAATATATGGTCGTCTGGAGCAATCTAGGAAACCTGACAGGTTGTGGGTTGTCAACCTCACTGTGTTAACTCTCTCCATACGAACGGCGAAAGACACGACGTTAACAGCGTTTCTCCCCAATTACCACCATCAAAATATTACAAGCGGAAGGCTCTTACACTGAAGAGGTGAATGTTGACAAAGAATACCACAATTCTGACGACGGAAGCTAAAGGTTGGGTCATTCAGACACCCACTGAACATCCGAGGGGTCTGTGTAGAGGAGAAGAGAGGACTGGCCGTACTGAGTGAGTTAACACTTACATGGCCTTGCTTTGAGTTTCAAAATATGATACAGAATATAGCAATATTGATATCATAATTGTACAGACATAATACACAATCCTTACTTTAGAAACAGGGATTTATTTGGAGACCATTTGCTAATAAAGTCATAATAAAGAAAGTTTTTTTTTCTTTCCTGGCTATACATGTTGAGTTGCTTAAAAAAAAACAACAAAAAAAAAAAAACAAGCAGTGATCTGTGTCATATAACATTTTTTTCCAAACATTTTTTAATTCAGTTTCACATTATAGAACACACACAAACATATATTAATAACTGTAGTAAGCTAAAAAAAAAAAAAAAAAAAAAAAAAAAAAAAAAAAAAAAAAGAAAAGTAAATAGATAAACAAATGAATAAGTAAACGAACAACAAATACAATCGTCTGTGTCATATGAACACGTGTTGCGTTACTGATTTTAAACAGCAACCACCCGTGTCATAATATAAACACCGCGTGTTGCGTTATTGATTTTAAACAGCAGTCACCCGTGTCATATAAACACCGCGTGTTGCGTTATTGATTTTAAACAGCAGTCACCTGTGTCATATAAACACCGCGTGTTGCGTTATTGATTTTAAACAGCAGCCACCTGTGTCATATAAACACCGCGTGTTGCGTTATTGATTTTAAACAGATGTCAATCCGTGTCATATAAACACACGCGTGTTGCGTTCTTGATTTTAAACAGCAGTCAACTGTGTCATATAAACACTGCGTGTTGCGTTCTTGATTTTAAACAGCCGTCACCTCTGTCATATAAACACCGCGTGTTGCGTTATTGATTTTAAACAGCAGTCACCTGTGTCATATAAACACCGCGTGTTGCGTTATTGATTTTAAACAGCAGTCACCTGTGTCATATAAACACCGCGTGTTGCATTATTGATTTTAAACAGCAGCCACCTGTGTCATATAAACACCGCGTGTTGCGTTCTTGATTTTAAACAGCAGTCACCTGTGTCATATAAACACCGCGTGTTGCCTTATTGATTTTAAACAGCAGTCAATCTGTGTCATAAAAACACCGCGTGTTGCATTATTGATTTTAAACAGCAGCCACCTGTGTCATATAAACACCGCGTGTTGCGTTATTGATTTTAAACAGCAGTCACCTGTGTCATATAAACACCGCGTGTTGCGTTATTGATTTTAAACAGCTGTCACCTGTGTCATATAAACAACGCGTGTTGCGTTATTGATTTTAAACAGCAGTCACCTGTGTCATATAAACACCGCGTGTTGCGTTCTTGATTTTAAACAGCAGTCACCCGTGTCACATAAACGACGCCAGGTTAAAAGAGATTATATCTTTTTAAAAAAAATTCAATATTTTTTTTTTAAACCAGCATTTCGCTGTCTGTTGAGTAAGAGGACGGTATGATTATGTCCCTTGATTCAATTTTTCTTGTTTTTTTTTTGTTTTTTTTTTCCTCAACCATTTCTGTCCAGAATCAGTTTGATCGAGGACGGTAGAGCATCGATCGGTTCCAGACCACCGCACTGAATCGATACGAAACCGAATGGCAATACCCCCCCACCCCACCACCTCCAACCCTCTTCCCCCTCCCCTCTGCAAGCCCCCAACACCCCACACCCCCTCTTCCCCACCATCATCTCCCACCCTCCAGTTTTCTTCAACATTCCTATAGCCCCCAAACAGATATGCGTGTCCGCGCGCGCTGCAAAGTTTCTCGAACCAAAATTGATGATCATTTATAATCATCATGACGGTAGAATGGATCGGTGCAGATTACAAATAAGATAATCGTCAAATGCTGTGTTGTGCTGTGTTGTGTTGCGCTGTGTTGTGTTGTGTTTTGTTGTGTTGTGTTGTGTTGTGTTGTGTTATATTGTATTGCGCTGTGTTGTGTTGTGTTGTATTGTGTTGTGTTATATTGTATTGCGCTGTGTTGTGTTGTGTTGTATTGTGTTGTGTTATATTGTATTGCGCTGTGTTGTGTTGTGTTGTGCTGTGTTGTGTTGTGTTGTGTTGTGCTGTGTTGTGTTGTGTTGTGTTTTGTTGTGTTGTGTTGTGTTGTGTTGTGTTGTGCTGTGTTGTGTTGTGTTGTGTTGTATTGTGTTGTGTTATATTGTATTGCGCTGTGTTGTGTTGTGTTGTGTTATATTGTATTGCGCTGTGTTGTGTTGCGCTGTGTTGTGTTGTGTTGTGTTGTGTTGTGTTGTGTTGTATTGTGTTGTGTTATATTGTATTGCGCTGTGTTGTGTTGTGTTGTGCCATATTGTATTGCGCTGTGTTGTGTTGTGTTGTGCCATATTGTATTGCGCTGTGTTGTGTTGTGTTGTGCTGTATTGAATTGCGCTGTGTTGTGTTGTGTTGTGCTGTATTGAATTGCGCTGTGTTGTGTTGTGTTGTGTTGTGTTGTGCCATATTGTATTGCGCTGTGTTGTGTTGTGTTGTGCTGTATTGAATTGCGCTGTGTTGTGTTGTGTTGTGCTGTATTGAATTGCGCTGTGTTGTGTTGTGTTGTGTTGTGTTGTGTTATATTGTATTGCGCTGTGTTGTGTTGTGTTGTGCTGTATTGAATTGCGCTGTGTTGTGTTGTGTTGTGCTGTGTTGTGTTATATTGTATTGCGCTGTGTTGTGTTGTGTTGTGTTGTGTTGTGTTATATTGTATTGCGCTGTGTTGTGTTGTGTTGTGCCATATTGTATTGCGCTGTGTTGTGTTGTGTTGTGCCATATTGTATTGCGCTGTGTTGTGTTGTGTTGTGCCATATTGTATTGCGCTGTGTTGTGTTGTGTTATGTTGTGCTGTGCTGTGTTGTGTTGTGCTGTGCTGTGTTGTGTTGTGTTGTATTGTATTGTATTGCGCTGTGTTGTGTTGTGTTTTGTTGTGTTGTGTTGTGTTGTGCTGTATTGAATTGCGCTGTGTTGTGTTGTGTTGTATTGTGTTGTGTTATATTGTATTGCGCTGTGTTGTGTTGTGTTGTGCTGTGTTGTGTTGTGTTGTGTTGTGTTGTGTTGTGTTGTGTTGTGTTGTGTTGTGTTTTGTTGTGTTGTGCTGTGTTGTGTTGTGTTGTGTTGTGTTTTGTTGTGTTGTGTTGTGTTGTGTTTTGTTGTGTTGTGTTGTGTTGTGTTGTGTTGTGCTGTGTTGTGTTGTGTTGTGTTGTGTTGTGCTGTGTTGTGTTGTGTTGTGTTGTGTTGTGTTGTGTTGTGTTGTGTTGTGTTGTGTTGTGTTGTATTGCGCTGTGTTGTGCTGTGTTGTGTTGTGTTGTGTTGTGTTGTGTTGTGTTGTGTTATATTGTATTGCGCTGTGTTGTGTTGTGTTGTGCTGTGTTGTGCTGTATTGAATTGCGCTGTGTTGTGTTGTGTTGTGCTGTGTTGTGTTATATTGTATTGCGCTGTGTTGTGTTGTGTTGTGTTGTGCTGTGTTGTGTTATATTGTATTGCGCTGTGTTGTGTTGTGTTGTGTTGTCCTATATTATATTCCGCTGTGTTGTGTTGTGATGTGCCATATTGTATTGCGCTGTGTTGTGTTGTGTTGTGCTATATTATATTCCGCTGTGTTGTGTTGTGTTGTCCTATATTATATTCCGCTGTGTTGTGTTGTGTTGTCCTATATTATATTCCGCTGTGTTGTGTTGTGTTGTGTTGTCCTATATTATATTCCGCTGTGTTGTGTTGTGATGTGCCATATTGTATTGCGCTGTGTTGTGTGTTGTGTTGTGCCATATTATATTCCGCTGTGTTGTGTTGTGATGTGCCATATTGTATTGCGCTGTGTTGTGTTGTGTTGTGCCATATTGTATTGCGCTGTGTTGTGTTGTGTTGTGCCATATTGTATTGCGCTGTGTTGTGTTGTGTTATGTTGTGCTGTGCTGTGTTGTGTTGTGCTGTGCTGTGTTGTGTTGTGTTGTATTGTATTGTATTGCGCTGTGTTGTGTGTTGTGTTGTGCTGTATTGAATTGAGCTGGGTTGTGTTGTGTTATGTTGTGCTGTGCTGTGTTGTGTTGTGTTGTGTTGTGTTGCGCTGTGTTGTGTTGTGTTGTGCTGTATTGTATTGCACTGTGCTGTGTTGTATTGTATTTTTTTGCGCTGTGCTGTGTTGTGTTGTGTTGTGTAGCATTGTTTTGTATTGCCACAGCAAATTTCTCTGTGCAAAATTCCGGCTTCTCTTTATCAGAGAGAGCGTGTGCGTCACAATAGGCCAGCGCCACCACAGAGAGGGAGGGAGAGAGAGACTGAGAGAGAGAGAGAGAGAGAGAGACAGAGA
>NC_134880.1:9964736-9969736 GCF_041734735.1 Babylonia areolata | reverse complement strand
TGACCTTTCAGTTCAATCATAAAGCGTGATGATGACTGTCATCCTGACCTTTCAGTTCAATCTTAAGGCGTGGTGATGACAGTCATTCTGACCTTTCAGTTCAATCATAAAGCGTGATGATGACTGTCATGCTGACCTTTCAGTTCAATCATAAAGCGTGATGATGACTGTCATGTTGACCTTTCAGTTCAATCTTAAGGCGTGATGATGACTGTCATGCTGATCTTTTAGTTCAATCATAAAGCATGATGATGACTGTCATGGTGACCTTTTAGTTCAATCATAAAGCGTGATGATGACTGTCATGTTGACCTTTTAGTTCAATCTTAAAGCGTGATGATGACTGTCATCCTGACCTTTCAGTTCAATCATAAAGCGTGATGATGACTGTCATGCTGACCTTTCAGTTCAATCATAAAGCGTGATGATGACTGTCATGTTGACCTTTCAGTTCAATCATAAAGCGTGATGATGACTGTCATCCTGACCTTTCAGTTCAATCATAAAGCGTGATGATGACTGTCATGGTGACCTTTTAGTTCAATCATAAAGCGTGATGATGATTGTCATGTTGTCCTTTAGTTCAATCATAAAACGTGATGATGATTGTCATGTTGTCCTTTAGTTCAATCATAAAGCGTGATGATGATTGTCATGTTGTCCTTTAGTTCAATCTTATCTCAGCCAGGTGTCAGGCCTTCACTGGCACCAGTATAGCAGCAGTTAAGGGGTTAACTACAGAAACAAGTGACCTGTTTTCCCTGGTAACGGTATCTCCATTGATCTGGCGGCACACACACACACACACACACACACACACACACACACACACACACACACACACACACACACACACTCATCTATATCTCTTTCTATCGAGAGAGAGAGAGAGAGAGAGAGAGAGAGAGAGAGAGAGAGAGAGAGTTTACTCCAGCGAAACAAGTTCGTTTACCAGATCCTCAAACACTGTCGATTTATTCTCCCAGACTTCCAGACAACATCTATTTACCATGATGTCGGTATTCTCTGTTTGTGAGCAAACTTCTGGTCATGATCTAAACATAGAAGTGATTCAGACTATAGATTAGAGTCCATAGAAAGCTTTGAGAAGAGATCTGATGGCTTTGTTGGAGATACAAATTATGCTCCAAGTTAACCCCTTTTTTGTAAATAAAACGAAAGCTTGTAACGCAGACTTAAAGGCAACGAAGAAAGAAGTGACGACACATAAGAACAGGTAGTGAGTTCCAGAGTTTTGCACCAGAATGTGAAATTGCCCTGTAACCATGTTGTTCTTTTGGTTGAACTTTGAGGTGGAGATGAAAAAGAAAGTGAATGGAGGAGGAGGAATTAGCGAGAAGAAGATTTAAAAAACAAACAAACAAAAAAACAAAAAATCGACAGACCAGCAATAATGGGGAGAAAAACAACAACCGTGTTTTGCCAGTCTTACTGTCTCTGAATAAAAAAAATAAAAAAGAAAAGAAAATAATAAAAGGTTCAATTATAAGTTCAGAACAGGACATTACACAATTTTCTTGATGCGTTCAAGACAATAACTGTAAAACGCACGTTTAAAATTTCCCTTGTATTACCCTTTCATAGTTTGATGATCACAATATTTAGCAGTCCAGCTTATGTACTAGTCTGCAGAATAAATTATGATTTCACGTTGTGCTTATCTCAGTGGGCGAATGTGTGTATTCACCAAAATATGAGGCTGTTTTCTACACTTCCACCCAACCCACCATACACTTCTGTTTAGAAATTTCGACAGGCTGGTTTCGATTACAGTGTGAAGGTGGTGTCAATGCGTGTGGACTAACCCATATACGCTGCAGCACAAACGAGTTACAAAGTACAACGCCTCCTAGTGATGGCCTAGAGGTAACGCGTCCGCCTAGGAAGCAGAGAGATTCTGAGCGCGCTGGTTCGAATCACGGCTCAGCCGCCGATATTTTCTCCCCCTCCACTAGGCCTTGAGTGGTGGTCTGGACGCTAGTCATTCGGATGAGACGATAAACCGAGGTCCCGTGTGCATCATGCATTTAGCGCACGTAAAAGAACCCACGGCAACAAAAGGGTTGTTTCTGGCAAAATTCTGTAGAAACATCCACTTTGATAGGAAAATACAAAACTGCACGCAGGAAAAAATACAACAACAAAAAAAAAGGGTGGCGCTGTAGTGTAGCGACGCGCTCTCCCTGGGGAGAGCAGCCCGAATTTCACACAGAGTAATCTGTTGTGATAAAAAGAAATACAATACAAATACAAATACGAATACAAATAACCATAGGATTCACGTGTGGAAATCGATACTTTCAAGCAATGTCTACAATCACCAGCATATATATATATATATATATATATATGACGTGACATGAGACAAACTTCCTCCTCCTCCTCCTAAAAAAAACCCAAAAAACAAAACAAACAAACAAACAAACAAAAAACAACAACAGATGCCTGGCCTGCCCGTAACTTCAGCTTACTGGTCAGGCATACGCGTGTGTGTAAGGTGTGTGTGTGTGTGTGTGTGCGTGTGTGTGTGTGTGTGTGTGTGTGTGTAAGGTGTGTGTGTGTGTGTGTGTGTGTGTGTGTGTGTGAGGTGTACGTGTAGGGTGTGTGCGTAAGGTGTGTGTGTGTGTGTGTGTGTGTGTGTGTGTGTGTGTGTGTGTGTGTGTGTGTGTGAGGTGTGTACGTGTAGTGTGTGTGTGTGTGTGTGTGTGTGTGTGTGTGTGTGTGTGTGTGTGTGTGTGTGTGTAAGGTGTGTACATGTGAGGTGTGTGTGTGTGTGTGTGTGTGTGTGTGTGTGTGTGTGTGTGTGTGTAAGTGTAAAGTGTGTGTGTGTGTGTGTGTGTGTGTGTGTAAGGTGTGTACGTGTAAGGTGTGTGTGTGTGTGTGTGTGTGTGTGTGTGTGTGTGTGTGTGTGTGTGTGTGTGTGTGTGTGTGTGTGTGTGTGTGTGCGTGTGTGTGTGTAACGTGTGTATGTGTGTGTGTAACGTGTGTATATGTGTGTGTGTGTGTGTGTGTGTGTGTGTGTGTGTGTGTGTGTGTGTAAGGTGTGTGTGTGTCTAATGCGCGCGCGCCGGCGTGTGTGTGTAACATTAACGTGTTGTAAAAAGATTGTGACCGAAAAGAGGTTCGGCGGTGAATACATGTTCTTCTCCAATCTGACACACCTCATAGCTGCTCGTGTTTTAAGATTGTGTGTCTGTCGACAACACTGTTCTTCAGTGATAGAGAGCAAGGAGGGGTGGGGTGGGGGTGGAGGTGTGCGGGGGGGGCGGGAGGGGGTCTGGAGGTGGGAGGGGCGTCGTGGGGTGAAGAGGGAGGTTCCGGGGTCAGTTGTTAGAAGGGAATGCCTGCCGAGATAACGGGGCGAGGCTAGAATAGAGAAGCGAGAATCCTAAGCTAAGGGGGGGGGGGGGGGGGGGGTTGAGGATGATCTTCGTTATCGCTTCTGTCTCGCGCGCCACTCCTGCCGATAAAACCTCCGTTCAAACACGTCACTTCCTGCATGGGCAGACGATATGAAGCTCTGTTTAATTTTTTTTTTTTTTTTTTAAACTTATATATTATCATCTCTTGCATTGTTTTCCGACGGCAGGGTTGAGTTAGGTGTGTGGGAAGCTTGTGGTATGTGTGTGTGTGTGTTTTTTTGGGGGGGAGTTATTTTTTTGTTGTTTTTTTTGGTTAATCGAGAACAGTGGTCTGTCGATTTTTTGTTTTCTTTTTTTTTTTTAAATAAATTTTTCGGAGAAACAGTGTGTCATCAATTTATTTATTTATCTATTTATTCATTTATTTATTTATTTGTTCATTCATTTATCAATCAGTTTATTTATTAATTTATTCATCTTTGGCATATGGAAAATAAACAACATGAGATGTAATAGCGAGAGCGTCCTCCCCAAGATATTCCCACTGTGTTTTCAACATCTGTTCTTCCAGTCGTTTATCAGCTGGTGGGTTGGCTTTTTATTTTTATTTTTTTAAATTTTTTTTTAAATTATCTATTTATCTATTCTTTTACGCATTTATTTATTTATCTTTCTATTTATCCGTTTATTATTTGTTTGTTTATTTATTTGTTTGATTGTTTTGCTTGCTTGTTTATTTACTATTCATTCATTTATTTATTTATTTATTTATTTATTTATTTATTTATCTATTCATTTATTCACTTATTTGTTTGTGTATTTATCTTAGATGCTGCAGATTTGCTAGTGAGGCCATTGACGCTGTGTTGTGTAATTCTTGGGCTCTCAGTCAGTCAGCTAGTTTAACTGCAGAGGCGACGTGTGCTTAGCTAGCACCAAGGCGATATTGATTGACACTGAAAACCCACTGCACTGTAGGCCTGATCAGTTATCGATTGATGCCGTGGACTGATCGCCGATACCCTGCTTTGGGCATGGATCGTTCTTCTGTGGAGTAATGGACAGCAGCCTGTCGGTGGGCGGACGTGGTACTGTTTTTACTTGTTATTATTATTATTATTATTAATTTTTATTTTTTTTTAAATACAATTTTAAATCTTTAATTTCATCTATTCATTATTCATTCATTCATTCATTCATTCATTCTTCTTCTTCTTCTTGTAGTAGCAGCAGCAGTAGTAGTAGTAGTAGTAGTTGTTGTTGTTATAATCATAATTCCTCTTCTTCTTCTTCTCATTATTATTATTATTATTATTATTATTTAGTTTGTGTCTGTTCGTTTTGTGTTTTGCAACGATCCAGTTTTCTGTTGTTGTTGTTTTTTCAGTTGCTCTTTGTCATTGTGAACTGAAACTAGAACCAATGGGGCGGGGTGGTGTCTAGCTGATGACGCGAACACTGTGAGTGTTCGCCATAGCTACAGAAAGTCTGTGAGTGTTCGCCAAAACTACAGAAAAAAAGGTTGTGAGTATTCGCCATAGCCACTGAGAGGATGTGAGTGTTCGCCATAGTTACAGAAAGTCTGTGAGTGTTCGCCATAACTACAGAAAGGTTGTG
>NC_134880.1:9954736-9957236 GCF_041734735.1 Babylonia areolata | reverse complement strand
CAACTAATCATGCACTCACTCACTCTCTCCTCACATCAATAGCAGGGCCACATGGAGTGGTTTTTATAGAGTGTTTACTTTACAATACAGCACACAGTAAAAAGATCATCCTACACCTAAAGCAGCACCTATAAGCAGCACGGTAAAATTCACCCTAAACCTAAAGCAGCACACCTGGAACACAAACACACAACCAAAACCCAGGTCAGATAAAATCTCAAAATATCCTGACATCACTGACATGAAAGGCCTATACCCTCTCAGCACCTTTCATCACATGTCCACCAGTATGCACTCCTCTCACACAAAGATCTATGTGAGGTACAAGCTTCATCAAGCTTACCTGCCACCAGCAGTGACATACCAATTACCATACTGTGTACAAAACATATCACTGACCAATACAACCCTGTGTTCCAACTCATGTTACCCATCATTCAACTTAACTGTGTGCTACCATTACCAAACAAATCTCTTTGTCTTCACAAAGTATGCCACCGACACAAGTACATGAAAGGAAATCATTACTTCCAACATATCTGGTAAACAGCAATGTGCAACAACATAGCACTGACCCTCAATGCTCTCATAGTTTACCAACTCACTAATCACATTACAATGTTCCTTCCCACTTTGTCTGAACAAAGTAAACCACTGACACAAAGCACAACTCCTACACATGTTACCACAACTACCAATAACTCAAACATGTGTTCCACAACACTTGCTGCTACCCCCATGTGTACACACACATGAAAAACCCTCAACACACACTGACAGTGTGTTAGCCCATAGATCTGTTCAGTCCACACTGAACCAACACCACCTACTATATACAAAACAAGTAAGTAATACATCAAGAATACAGAACAAGATATCTGTAACCAAATAGAAAGGGGTGGGGGGGTGGGGGGTGGGGACTCAAAAGATTTAGGCCAGTACTTCTCTCAGTGGGTAGCTTTCACACATTAACCCCTTTTCTTTCCACAAGCCACAAGATCAACTTAAACTGGCTGTCCACTGACATAAAACATAGTTTCCCAACACAACTAAGTTATCAACATAACATAAAACCATTATAAGTCATGTACTCACAGCCCAACAAGGATTTCCTTGTTCCTCACATCACTGATCAGTCAGTCACCCTGTGTCAGTCAGTTCTTCTGGGAGACAGCTGAGAACTGGCTGTGCTGACTGGTTTTATCCCTTCCCCCAACATACTGTGTGTACTAATGCAAGCTACAGAATGATCTGATTCGCTACAATTCAACCCACTTGTCTATACACATTCTATGATGACAAGTTCACCCATTTACGTCACAAAGAGATTGGGGAGACAGGACAATACAGCTCTCGGCCTGTTAGCCGGCTTGATCAAAGTTCGAATTAGCATAACTTTTCCCTAGCTTACGTTCTGAAGTCCCGCCGTCTAGCTCAGCCCTGTTTGTGAACGGGGAGACGAGGAATGACTTGAAAGACAGGCCGCCGTGCTCGTCTGTTTCGAACACGGGAATTGTGGCAAACATCACGAAACTGCACGTATTCCTATAGCTGGGGCGGGTGACGCGGCGTCGCTGACCAAAGAGGGCCGACTAGGGAGTAGGGGTGAGGGAGGGTGAAAGGAGGGAGGGTGGCGCAGTGTCGGCGCGACCTCAAAGACTGGACTTTGGATGGAGCGGGAAGGGATATAAGAAGGGGGGGGGGGGAGGGGGTGAAGGGATGGGGAGGGAAGGGGGACAGTGTGGGTGGTGGGGGGTGACACTGCTGGCACACTATAACAATAGTGTTTTAGTTTTATAACCTGTCCTCTGCATATCGTTCACTTTAGTATAGTGTTTTAGTTCTATAACCTGTCCTCTACATATCGTTCACTTCAGTATAGTGTTTCAGTTCTATAATCTGTCCTCTACATATCGTTCACTTCAGTATAGTGTATTAGTTCTAGAATCTGTCCTCTACATATCTTTCACTAAAGTATAGTGTTTCAGTTCTATCTGTCTTCTACATATCTTTCACTTTAACTATAGTGTTTCTGATCTATAATCTGTCCTCTACATATCGTTCACGTTAGTATACTTTCTTGTAATTGAAATTGTTTCCCATTCTATGTATTTTTGTATTTGAATTTGTATTTCTTTTTACCACAACAGATTTCTCTGTGTGAAATTCGGGCTGCTCTCCCCAGGGAGAGCGCGTCGCTACACAACAGCGCCACCCATTTTTTTGTATGTTTTCCTGCGTGCAGTTTTATTTGTTTTCCTATCGAAGTGGATTTTTCAACAGAATTTTGCCAGGAACAACCCTTTTGTTGCCATGGGTTTTTTTTATGTGCGCTAAATGCATGATGCACACGGGACCTCGGTTTATCGTCTCATCCGATTGACTAGCGTCCAGACCACCACTCAAGGTCTAGTGGAGAGGGAGAAAATATCGGCGGCTGAGCCGTGATTCGAACCAGCGCGTTCAGATTCTCTCGCTTCCTAGGCGGACTCGTTACCTC
>NC_134880.1:9927236-9944736 GCF_041734735.1 Babylonia areolata | reverse complement strand
CTCCTCTTCTTCTGCTACGTGGGCTACGTGCTTTTCATGAAGTTCAACCACGTGGTGGAGACCAAGGTCAAGTCCTGCCTGCGTCGTCCCAAGACCGTCAACAAAGTGCAGAGCACCGACCAGTTGATTGAGCAGGTCAGGGGCATCTGAGAACCCTCTTGATTGTCCTGTCTGAACCCTCTTCCTTTTTCTCTGCTCTTGTTTGTCCTGTCTGAACCTTCTTGTTTGTCCTGTCTGAACCCTCTTCCTTTTTCTCTGCTCTTGTTTGTCCTGTCTGAACCTTCTTGTTTGTCCTGTCTGAACCCTCTTCCTTTTTCTCTGCTCTTGTTTGTCCTGTCTGAACCTTCTTGTTTGTCCTGTCTGAACCTTCCTGTTTGTCCTGTCTGAACCTTCTTCCTTTTTCTCTGCTCTTGTTTGTCCTGTCTGAACCTTCTTGATTGTCCTGTCTGAACCCTCTTCCTTTTTCTCTGCTCTTGTTTGTCCTGTCTGAACCTTCTTGTTTGTCCTGTCTGAACCTTCTTGTTTGTCCTGTCTGAACCTTCTTCCTTTTTCTCTGCTCTTGTTTGTCCTGTCTGAACCTTCTTGTTTGTCCTATCTGAACCCTCTTCCTTTTTCTCTGCTCTTGTTTGTCCTGTCTGAACCTTCTTGTTTGTCCTGCCTGAACCTTCTTGTTTGTCCTATCTGAACCCTCTTCCTTTTTCTCTGCTCTTGTTTGTCCTGTCTGAACCTTCTTGTTTGTCCTATCTGAACCCTCTTCCTTTTTCTCTGCTCTTGTTTGTCCTGTCTGAACCTTCCTGTTTGTCCTATCTGAACCCTCTTCCTTTTTCTCTGCTCTGAACCTTCTTCCTTTTTCTCTGCTCTTGTTTGTCCTGCCTGAACCTTCTTGTTTGTCCTATCTGAACCCTCTTCCTTTTTCTCTGCTCTTGTTTGTCCTGTCTGAACCTTCTTGTTTGTCCTGTCTGAACCCTCTTCCTTTTTCTCTGCTCTTGTTTGTCCTGTCTGAACCTTTTTCTCTGACACTCTTGCTTATTCTCTCCATCCCTCTCCCCTTTTCTCTGAACTCTTGCTTGTCATGTCTGAACTCTTGCTTGTCCTCTCTGAACCCTCTTGCTTGTCCTGTCTGAACTCTTGCTTGTCCTCTCTGAACCCTCTTGCTTGTCCTCTGTGAACCCTCTTGCTTTTTTCTCTGAACTCTTGCTTGTTCTCTTTACGAACTGTTTTGCGTATTCTTTTAAAATTCTCATTTATTCTCTGAACTCTGTTGCTTGTTCTCTGAGAATCCTTCTTTGTCCTTTGAACCTCTTACTTACTGTCTTAACCCTTGCTTACTCTATTCTTTCTCTCTCTCTCTCTCTCTCTCTCTCTCTCTCTCTCTCTCTCTCTCTGTGTGTGTGTGTGTGTGTGTGTGTGTGTGTGTGTGTGTGTGTGTGTGTGTGTGTGTGTGTGTGTGATAGTCGCGTCCATGACCGCCAGATGCTAGCTCACTCCTGGTACCTTGAAGGTAAATCACCGGGGAAGGTGGCAGTGAATGTCTATCAGCTCACTGGGGAAGGTGGCAGTGAATGTCTCTCAGCTCACCAGGGAAGGTGGCAGTGAATGTCTCTCAGCTCACTGGGGAAGGTGGCAGTGAATGTCTCTCAGCTCACCGGGGAAGGTGGCAGTAAATGTCTATCAGCTCACTGGGGAAGGTGGCAGTGAATGTCTCTCAGCTCACTGGGGAAGGTGGCAGTAAATGTCTCTCAGCTCACCGGGGAAGGTGGCAGTGAATGTCTCTCTGCTCACTGGGGAAGGTGGCAGTAAATGTCTCTCTGCTCAGTGGGGAAGGTGGCAGTGAATGTCTCTCTGCTCACTGGGGAAGGTGGCAGTAAATGTCTCTCAGCTCACTGGGGAAGGTGGCAGTGAATGTCTCTCAGCTCACTGGGGAAGGTAGCAGTGAATGTCTCTCAGCTCAGTGGGGAAGGTTACCTCAGTGGGGAAGGTAACAGTGAATGTCTATCAGCTCAGTGGGGAAGGTTACCTCAGTGGGGAATGTAACAGTGAATGTCTATCAGCTCACTGGGAAAGGTTAGCTCAGTGGGGAAGGTGGCAGTGAATGTCTCTCAGCTCAGTGGGGAAGGTGGCAGTGAATGTCTCTCAGCTCAGTGGGGAAGGTGGCAGTGAATGTCTCTCAGCTCACTGGGGAAGGTGGCAGTGAATGTCTCTCAGCTCACTGGGGAAGGTTAGCTCACTGGGGAAGGTAGCAGTGAATGTCTCTCAGCTCACTGGGGAAGGTGGCAGTGAATGTCTCTCAGCTCAGTGGGGAAGGTGGCAGTGAATGTCTCTCAGCTCACTGGGGAAGGTTACCTCAGTGGGGAAGGTGGCAGTGAATGTCTATCAGCTCACTGGGGAAGGTTACCTCAGTGGGGAAGGTAGCAGTGAATGTCTATCAGCTCACTGGGGAAGGTTACCTCAGTGGGGAAGGTGGCAGTGAATGTCTATCAGCTCACTGGGGAAGGCAGCAGTGAATGTCTATCAGCTCAGTGGGGAAGGTAACAGTGAATGTCTATCAGCTCACTGGGGAAGGCAGCAGTGAATGTCTATCAGCTCAGTGGGGAAGGGTTACCTCACTGGGGAAGGCAGCAGTGAATGTCTATCAGCTCAGTGGGGAAGGTTACCTCAGTGGGGAAGGTAACAGTGAATGTCTATCAGCTCACTGGGGAAGGCAGCAGTGAATGTCTATCAGCTCAGTGGGGAAGGGTTACCTCAGTGGGGAAGGTAACAGTGAATGTCTATCAGCTCACTGGGGAAGGCAGCAGTGAATGTCTATCAGCTCAGTGGGGAAGGTTACCTCAGTGGGGAAGGCAGCAGTGAATGTCTATCAGCTCACTGGGGAAGGCAGCAGTGAATGTCTCTCAGCTCAGTGGGGAAGGGTTACCTCAGTGGGGAAGGTAACAGTGAATGTCTATCAGCTCAGTGGGGAAGGTAACAGTGAATGTCTATCAGCTCACTGGGGAAGGTGGCAGTGAATGTCTCTCAGCTCACTGGGGAAGGTGGCAGTAAATGTCTCTCAGCTCACCGGGGAAGGTGGCAGTGAATGTCTCTCTGCTCACTGGGGAAGGTGGCAGTAAATGTCTCTCTGCTCACTGGGGAAGGTGGCAGTGAATGTCTCTCAGCTCAGTGGGGAAGGTGGCAGTGGATGTCTCTCAGCTCAGTGGGGAAGATGGCAGTGAATGTCTCTCAGCTCAGTGGGGAAGGGTTACCTCAGTGGGGAAGGTAACAGTGAATGTCTATCAGCTCAGTGGGGAAGGTTACCTCAGTGGGGAATGTAACAGTGAATGTCTATCAGCTCAGTGGGGAAGGTTACCTCAGTGGGGAAGGTAACAGTGAATGTCTATCAGCTCACTGGGGAAGGTTACCTCAGTGGGAAAGGTAACAGTGAATGTCTATCAGCTCAGTGGGGAATGTTACCTCAGTGGGGAATGTAACAGTGAATGTCTATCAGCTCACTGGGAACGGTTACCTCAGTGGGGAAGGTAGCAGTGAATGTCTATCAGCTCACTGGGGAAGGTTACCTCAGTGGGGAAGGTTACAGTGAATGTCTCTCAGCTCACTGGGGAAGGTAGCAGTGAATGTCTCTCAGCTCAGTGGGGAAGGCAGCAGAATGGTTAAGCCACTCTTCTGCCATCCAGGTCTTGTTAGTATTCCCGCTCTCGCCCTTTCTCTCTAGTTTGCCTGGAAAATGGAACCGAACGTCTAGTCTTTCGGATGAGACGATCAACCGAGGCCCCGTGTGCAGCACGCACCTGGCCCACCAAAACAAGAATCCATGGCAATAAAAGTGTCCTCCTCAGGCAAAATTCTGTAGAAGAAATCCACTCTGACAGTCACACAAATGTACACACGCATGCACTCCAGGCCTGACTAAAAGCGCGTTGGGTCATGCTGCTGGTCACACCTCTGTCTGGCAGATATTCTGTAGCGTATATGGATTTGTCCGAACGCTCGTGACGCCTCCTCGAGAAACTGAACATGAAACTGAAAACTGAAACAGCTCATTGAAAAAAAAGAAAAAGAAAAGGAGGACAGACCTTACATGTCAGGATGTCAGTCACCACTCTGTATATCTGAGCCCCCATCTTCTTGAGACTGCATTACCTTCATTCTCCGATGTCAGTTCGCGTGAAAAGTCCACTCTCGCACATACCCCCCCCCCCCCCCCCCCCCACGCCCCCACCCCCATCCCCACCCACCCCAAACACACAAATAGTTACCTGCACTTCAGATTCATCATACACTGATCTCATTTCAGCCAGATTCAGCAGCCAATGGAGTAAAGGTTAAAGGTTAAAAGTACCCTGACCTTTCTATGGTCGTCAGAGCAGTGATTTCTTTTTTTTTAATTAAAATTAACAGAATGAACATGACGTCATTGTGTGTGCGTCAGTGAACAAACAACAGAAAAATGGGAGGGAAAAGACTGATGAGATAACGGAACAAAAACTGATAGCATAGATTGAAAAGAAAAAAAAAGAAGAAGAAAGAACAAGAATAATAAATATAATGATATTAATAAAAGGAAATAGAATAAAATAAGATAAAATAAAAGACAGCCCATGTAGGTATGATACAGTTTCATAAGGATCGGGATATTTTGTACATTAGAAATGAAGTCAAATTTCAGTTCTGAATGTGAAACCTGTCAAATGAGGAATAATAACCAAAAAAACAAAACAAAACAAAAAAAAAACAAAAAAAAAAACCAAAAAAAAAAACCAAAACAAAACAACAAACAACACAACAACAACAAAAAACAAACAAAAAAAACACACAAAAAACGAAACAAAAAACAAAAAAAAACAACAACAAAAAACCACAAACAAACAAAAAAACAAAACAAAACAAACAAACAAAAAACAACAACAACAACAAAACAAACAAAAAAAACGAGTGCCTCTGACGAAACAGACAGACAGACAAAGACAAACTAATGAAATAATAATGATAATATAGGACCAATCAGCCAGGAACCTATTATACGTCATATCTTTTGTAGAAGTATATTTTCCGTTTCATACTTAAGCTTAAGAGATTAGTTCTTCAACTGTTCCCTCTTTAAAGCACTTGGTTAAAACTTAACACTTGAAGCAGTTGGAATGAAATGTTCGTATTCACCTGTGTCTTGGGCACGGATTAGGAAGACGGGGCCAAGTTTTCTCCTTCCGCTAATCCCATCTTCCCCAACGTTCAGTTATTCATTCACACCAGGATGGGGTGAGGAAAATCGCAGTACAGCGTCTCTCCCAAGGGACACAACACCATGCCGGAAACGGGGGTTATCGAACCCTGATTACAGGTGAACACCGGATCAGGAAGTCAAACACCTATCTTACCATGCCACAGAGTCTACAGGAAGAGTTCTGAGAGAGAGAGAAAAAAATGTTTTCCTGTCAAGACAACATCACGTTGTCTGTGGGGGGTCAGGGGGGCGGGGCGGAAGAGGGGGTGGGGGTGGGGGCTGGGCTGGAGGTGAGGGGGGGGGGGGTGCATTTTATTCTGAAAATTTTGTGATGACTTTTTTTTCCGACTTTTGAGAAGATAGGGAGCAAGATGTTGCATACTTTTTCCACGACCCTTTGATGTGCTGCGATCTTTGGTACTGAACAGTCAGAGACATGACGTGTGTGTGTGTGTGTGTGTTCTTTAGTTTTCACTGGTCCGTGCAGGAGAGGGGTGGTGGTGGTTGGGGGGGTGGGGGGGGGGGGTGCGGGGGGGGGGGGGGGGGTAGTGCATGTGTGTTGGCGCGTATGGGGGTTGCGAGTGGAGAGTGGGGCGATGGGAAGAGGTGGTGGGAGGACTGATACAGGAAAAGAGACATTTGAAAGTGGCAGAACTTTAACAGGAAGAACTGCAAAAAGATTGAACTAACTGAGAATAAAGTATAACCATTTCAAACATTCCTGTAACAGGATGAAGCATAATCATTATAAAAATTAAAAAAAATCAGTCCAAAGTGGATACCAACTGGGCTTTGATTCAAATATCCTGTGATTTGTCGGAGTAATGGATAATTATTCAAAATATCTTCTAAGGACAAAGATGTGTTTAGTGGAAACTGGTCAGTGAGTTTTTGAAAGACCAGTTTTGTTCTGGGACACTCGACAAGTATGTGATAGACATTGACATCTTTTCTGCACAAACACTGTGTGTTTTGGCAATAGCATTTAAACGAAATCGATAAAGTAGACTTATGACTGGTCTTGACTGGGAGACAGATGAATTATATATAAGAATGTGTGTGTGTGTGTGTGTGTGTGTGTGTGTGTGTGTGTGTGTGTGTGTGTGTGTGTGTGTGTGTGTAGAAGGAGAGAGAGAGAGAGAGAGAGAGAGAGAGAGAGAGAGAGCGATGGATGGTTAGATAGGTAGATAAATATGAAAATTATAGAATGGTTGTGGATGCACACACACACACACACACACACACACACACACACACACACACACACACACCTCTGTCTCTCCCTCTCTATGTATATATATATATATATATATATATATATATATATATATATATAGATAGATAGATAGATAGATAGATAGATATAGATATGTGTATCCTTAACCATTCAATGGATGAATAATAGAAATATTGTGGATATACACAGAGGAAAAAAAGCCCCCCCAAAACTATAGAACAGTTATGGATACACACAGAGATATAATAAAACCAAAGCAAGGTTACGGATATACCCAGAAACGCGCAGCCGCAGAACATTTTTGTCCAGACAAGTCCATGTAAGCTAATCTATTATTTATTCACCTTTTTTTTTTCTTCTCAGGGCCTGACTAAGCGCGTTGGGTTACGCTGCTGGTCAGGCATCTGCTTGGCAGATGTGGTGTAGCGTATATGGATTTGTCCGAACGCAGTGACACCTCCTTGAGCTACTGAAACTGAAACTGAAACTGTCCAGACACACAGAGGCTATGAGACCATGGACCGAGTACCTTCAGGGATACACACATGGAAACTGGTCCGAGAAAACATACAGTTAGGTGTGGTGGTGGTGGTGGTGCGTGGGTGGGTGTGATTATGTGTAGGGGTGGGGGCTGGGGGTGGGGGCTGGGAGGCCAGGTGGGGGCGGGGGGTAGTGGGGGTGGGCTGTGGAGCACTCACATCAACAGCAACTGCAACAACAACATCACAACAACAACAACAACAACAAAACCGACGACAATGCCAACGGTTGCCAGGGAATACAGACTGAGACATTATAAGCTGAGAAAGGAGTAAATATGGGGGTGTTTGGGTGGCTGGGTGGGTGGATTGGTGTAAGAGAGAGGTCGGTGGAGGGAGGAGAGAAGAGGGGGGAGGGGTGGGGGGTGGGGTGAAAGGTGGGAGAGGGAGGGTACCCAAACCTTCAATCCAGCGCGGCATGCTTCCCATTTACCCCGTCCGGGACTGGTTTGGGTCTCTAAACCCTTGCGCGGGCGCGGGCGCGCGCGCGCGCGCGCGTGAAGTTTCACCTTTCAGGACTCTCAAACTACCACCACCACCACCACCACAGCCACATCCACATCCTCCTTCACCATCACCACCACCACCACCACCACCATCACCACAACCACGGACGACGATCGATAGACCACTTGGATACCTGAGCTTATCGATCTAGTAGTTGTGGATTGGGAAAGGGCGAGAAGGCTGAAAGGAGAGATGGAACAAGGAAGGGAATGAGGAGGAGGAGGAGGAGGAAGAAGGGGGAGGGGGGGGGGAAGGACGAGTGGGATGGGTGGTGGAGGGAATGGTAGTGGTGGGGAGGGAGGGAAAGGAGGAAGGGAGGAAGTGTGGTGGTGGTGGGGTTGGGGTGGGGATGGGGGGGGGGGGAGGGAAGTTGCCGGAAGTGGGTTAGGTTGGGGAGGGTGGCAATGGCCAAGTGACTCTAATTACAGCGCACTGGAGCGGTACCGGCGAATGGTGGCTGTCATGCTCCTCCCCTCCCCCCTGCCCCCTCCCCTCTCCCCGAACACCCCTCTCACCATCCACCCCCCTCCCCGGCCCCTCCCGCAATTAGCACAATTCAGGCGATTCCGTTGCAACAGCCGCAGTAGCAGCAATGACATAACAACAGCAGCAGTAGCAACAACAACAGCAGCAACAACAACAGCAGCAACAACAGCAGTAGTAGCAACAACAGCAGCAACAACAACAGCAGCAGCAGTAGCAGCAACAATAACAACAACAGCAGTAGCAGCAATAGCACCAACAACAGCAGAAGCAGCAATAGCAACAACAGCAGTAGTAGCAGCAATAACAACAGCAGCCACATGAACTTTTTAAGCTAATGACAAAGTACCAAAGTGTCGCTTATCCCTCAGAAGTTTATTCTGCTTCAATTGCGTTTTCCCTTTCTGTTCCATTTTTTTTCTGCTTTGCACCAGTTTTGTTCTGATTTGTACCTACCATGTCATTGGAGTTCTACAGCTTATGACATTAAATATTTCAGTGTTCAGTGTTAAGTGTTCATTTGTTCTCTCTCTGTCTCTTTCTCTGTCTGTCTCTGTCTGTCTCTCTCGGCTACTGTATATTGCTTTCCACCCCGCAGGACCTACATATCTTTTTGACCTTGTCAATGTTTACACTCCCGCAAGAAATCCTCTCTCTTCCTCTGACTGCTAGCGTTACCTTTTGAAACTTCCTCGTGTCAATACAAGAACCTATGGTGAACGTTCTTTCTTCTTTGCTGCTCCTCACATCTGGAACAACCTTCCTCATCATATCCGTGCACCTGATTCCATTTCTGCTTTTCGCTCATCACTAAAACCTCATCATTTTTTTTTAAACCTATCTATAAGCACTCTCAGCTTCCTTGTTCTCCAATACCACCCATGTCAGCTCACTTTTGGATGTATGAAGAGTGGAGGGGTTTTTGAGAAAGAGTGGTCATGAATGATTTATGTAACTTGTAATATTTTTCTTTCATGTAAAGCGCCCTGAGCTCTTAGAGAGAAAGGGTGCTATGTAGATGTACATGATTATTATTATTATCAATGTTACTATTATTATTCTTATAACTTATACTCAAACTATGATACTGAGGTAGCGCCCTCTCGTGGGGAAGAACTCAGATGTGATCACGTGTTTCGCTTGAACCTTTTTTTGTTTGTTTGTTTGTTTGCATGTGTTTAGAAGGTTTATTTATGTTTATATGTATTTGACTGTGCTTTCATATCTGTGAAACTGCGTTTTGGGGGCATATCTGTTATGCATGTGTGGGTGTATGTGTGAATGTGTGTCTTTATGTTTTATATTTATTTGCTTATTTATCATCATTGTTGTCTTATTTATTTAATTATTTATTTATTATTATTATTATTATTATTTTATCATTATTTTCATTACTACTACCTTTTTTTTTTCTCAAGGCCTGACTAAGCGCGTTGGGTTACGCTGCTGGTCAGGCATCTGCTTGGCAGATGTGGTGTAGCGTATTTGGATTTGTCCGAACGCAGTGACGCCTCCTTGAGCTACTGAAACTGAAACTGAAACTAGAAGGTTCGCTCATATTATAAATATTAGTCGTTAACGATCATGTAATTCCCTCTTCAGACAGGGCCTATGGCTTAATCTGAATTAATTATTCGCATTCGCATTCTCTCACTCTCTCTCTCACTCGCTATTTCTCTTCCCCCCTAACCCCCCTCTCTCTCATTTCTTTCTCTTCTCTCTCACTCCCTTTCTTCCTCTCTCTCTCTCTCTTTCTCTTCTCTCTCGCTCTTTCCATGCCCCATCTCTCTTGTCTTTTCTCTCCACCCCTCTCCCTCTCTCGCTCTCTCTTCCTTCATCGCTCTTTCCCTCGCCTACAGCTATCTGTGTCTCTCACTCTGTCTCTCCTTCTCCCTGTTATCATCATCATCATCATCATCATCATCAATCGTCATCATCATCTTCTTCTTCTCTTTTTTTTCCCCTTCTCTAATAATCATTTCAGTTTATAATGATTTGATCTTTTCAATGATAATATGTGTCGTTGCGTCGTACTTACTTAGGTTGTGTACATGCGCTTTATTTTCATGCGTAATTGTGTGTGTGTGTGTGTGTGTGTGTGTGTGTGTGTGTGTGTGTGTGTGTGTGTGTGTGTGTGTGTGTGTCTGTGTCTGTGTCTGTGTGAGTGTTTTGCCCTTGCTTTTTTTTCTTCTTTTTTTCCCCCACTTTTCCTTCTTTTTTGCCCTTGAGGGCTGGATGTAAAAAATAAAAAAAAGCAGCTGTGCTTACTCCACTACCCTCGTGAAATAAAAATTCGTTTCGTTTCGTTTCATTTCGTTTCGTTTCGTTTCCACTCTCTCTCTCTCTCTCTCTCTCTCTCTCTCACTCCCTCTCCCTCTCTTTAAAAAAAAAAACATCTTAAAAAAAGGCCCTCTGTCTGTCTGTCTGTCTGTCTGTCTCTCTTGTTACCCTGTGACATTTTTATTTTCATACTATCTCATATGTTGAATTATGCTTCCTTTGGCCATGAGCATTTCCCTCCCTGTTATTGCTATGTGTATTTTTTTTTTATTAGACTTACTGTTTCATATTCACATTAGTATAGTATCTGTTAACATACACAATGTCTGCTTATGTGTATGTAAGTGTGCGTGCGTGCGCGAGCGAGAGAGAGGGGGAGAGAGAGAGAGAGAGAGAGAGAGAGAGACTGACACTGACACTGACACTGACACTGACACTGACACTAGTTTATTGAATAGGCCACAGTCCCTTTCAATGAAGGTTCACAGTCGACAGATACATTATTATTTACACGAGGGGAAAAAAATTACACTTGTATATTTTGGACTGCATTCAAGGTCTGGGATCTAAGTTTAAAGGCATAGAAAAGAAACTTCGCAAAAACAAAAATACTCTCTTCTGGAACTCTCACAAACTCTCTCTCTCTCTCTTCTTCGTTGTAGTAGCAGTGGATGTAGCAGTGTTAACAAAATTATTATTTTTGTGTCGTTATCGTTAATGTTGTTATTGTTATTGTTGTCACAAGGACAGATTGGAAGACTGGGCGATGCCTAAAATCTTTATCCTTGAGTAATAAAGATTTTGAATCTTGAATCTTGAATCTCTCTCTCCCGGGTTCTATCTCTCTTTCTCCTCCCCTTTACCCTGTGTCTCTCTCCCCCCCTCTCTCTCTCTCTCCCCATCTCTGTCTCTCTCTGTCTCTGTTACTCTCTGTCTCTCTGTTTCTCTCTGTCTCTGTCTCAGTCTCTCTGTCTTCGAGGCGGAAAATTCTGTCGAAATTCAAACTAGCTCAGTAATTAGAGACCACTCTCTCTCTCTCTCTCTCTCTCTCTCTCTCTCTCTCTCTCTCTCTCTCTCCTCTCCTCCACCTCCCCCCCCCCGTCCCCCGCCCCCTTTCTGAAAATCGAAGAACAAACGATATCGAGGACTCAGAGTCCTCTGTCTGTCTGTCACGACCTCAACTTGTCTCTCTCTTTTCCTCCCTCTTTTTCTCATTCTCTCTTTCATCTCTCTGTCTCTCTCTTCTCCCCCCCCCTCTCTCTCCCCTCTTTCTTACCCCCTCCCTCTCTCTCCCATCTCTCTCTTTTCTCTCTCTGTCTCTTTCTTCTCCCCCCCTCTCTCTCTCTCCCCTATCTCTTATCCCCCTCCCTCTTTCTCTCCCCTCTCTCTCTCTTCTCCCCTCTCTCTCTCTCTCTCCTCCCTCTCTCTCTTCCCTCTCTCTCGTTTCTCTCCCTGTCTCTCTCTTCTCCCCTCTCTCTCTCCCCTATCTCTTCCCCCTCTCTCTCTTCCCCCTCCCTCTCTCTCGTTTCTCTGTCTCTCTCTTCTCCCCTCTCTCTCTTCTCCCTCTTCCTTTTCTCTCTCTCTTTCTTTCTTTCTTTCTTTCTCTCACACTTTCTTTCTCACACCCGAAGCGTAATCGTCACCTAGAGCGATAAGAAAAGGGCTGAACAATCGATTCAGGGAAGAGGAAAAAGACCAGAAATGAGATCGAAGTGGGCCCTCCCGCTCTCTCTCTCTTTCTGTCTCCAACACCCACATCACTCCCCCCCTCTCCCTGCCCCTTCCCCTTCTCCTCAACGCCAGTCAACCTCTCTCACACCCCTCGCCCCCTCCCCTACTTCTTCTCAAGCAACCCCTGTATGTTGTCAGGCATCACACACACACACACAACACACACACACACACACACACAACACACACACACGCACACACACACAAACACACACACACGCGCGCGCACGCACACACACGCGCACACACACACACACACTCAAAACACACACACGCGCGCGCGCACACACACACACACACACACACACACACACACACACACACACGCACACAGCATGCACACACACACACACACACACACAAACACACACACACACACGGACGCATGTACACACACGCTCGCGGGCACGCGCAAACATCAACACAACACACACACACACACACACACACACAGAAGCACACACACACTCTCTCTTTCTCTCTCTCTCTACAACCCCCAGACTCTTATGAATCGGCAGCAGCAGAGACAGCAGCACCAGCAAGCAGCAATGGGCCTGATGTGATCTTCCAACACGAGGCTGTCAAAAACCATGTGACCCGGTCCAGATTTAAGCTTCCGGGATGGCGAGGCAAGGTCGCATGGTGTCACGCAAGCAAAGTGCGCAAGAACGTCATCATGAGAGCGAAACTCTGTGGAGGGGGGGTGGAATGGGCTTTGGGTGGTTGTTAGCAGTCCAGCGCATTTATTTATTTATTTATTTATTTTTGTGTCATAGACTGTACTATGTCAAACTGATGCAAACTAGACCTATCGGTGTGCTCTGCTTGGCCAAATTTCGCACGGCTGACAGTGAAAAGACGACCCGTCTTGCCCGGTCCGCTCTTAGCCAATCAAACGCCTGCGCGTTTATTTGTTTGTTTTTCTTTCTTTCTTTCTTTCATTTTGTCTGTCTGATCAGGATGTCTGTTTAGTCTCTCCTCCCCCCCCCTCCTCCCTCCCTCACTTTTTGCCTACCAGCAACCCCCACCCCCACCCCCCTCCAACCCCTCCCCTCGCCCCCTCGCCCCCTCCTCCCTTTTTTTCTCTCTGGAAAGTGCACTGACAAAATTTAGATTTGGTGTTTCAAATATTGCTGTTCACAGTTTCAGATACTGTAGTAGGAGTGAATATGTATATATGTGTCGATTGTGCAACCTGGGTAGGGAAGATGAATTGCATTTTTTGCTATGTTGCCCTGCTTTGAGTGACCTCAGACAAAGATTAATTCAACCTAAATATTATAAAGATCCCTGTGCTTTTAGATTTAATCTGCTCATGTCGTCAAAACATGAGCTTAGCCAACAAAACTTGGCCATATATTTATATGAGGCATTGAAGAGACTTCGCATTGTTATTTTGTGAATGTTGTTGAGTATTGTATTAGCTACTTTTGGTTGATTTGTAATGTTGGTTTATTGTGTCAGGTCATTTTCCTTATTTATGTTCTTGTATGACCCCCTTCAGTAAGGGGCTTTGGCCTTAATCTGAATAAAACATCGTTATCGTTATCTGGAAAGTCGTGTCGAAGAAGGCAAGGGCTGTACCAGTCGTGTGTCGTCCTGGGGACCCCTGCTACGTATACGGTAGCTGGACTGGCCTAGCTGGAGATGCGAACGCACCAGTACCAGTGGACTGCGCGCGCCCCATCTCCCCTGTCTGTTTAATTAATAGCAGCACCTCCCCTTGGCAGACTGGTTAAATTGTTGCGCCCCAACAGCAGCCTCCCACAGAACGACAGTTTTCATCAACATAGTGCTGTTGGTTGGTCATCAAGTGGAAGAAGAAGAAGAAGAAGAAGATCATTACTTCGGGATGAGATATGATCTTCTTCTTCTTCTTCTTCTTCCACTTGTCTTGAGAACAGTTCACTGCTAGTTTGGAAAATGTGGATGGGTGAAGGAAGTGAGAGAGAATCTAGACAGTGAGAGGAAAGGGGGGCGAAGTACACAACTTCTCCTCTCCCACGTGGGTTCATAGTTTTTTTCTCTTGTTTTTTGTATCATATATATATATATATATATATATATATATATATATATATATATATATATATATGTGTGTGTGTGTGTGTGTGTGTGTGTGTGTGTGTGTGTGTAATCTTGATAGTCAATCCCAAGTTTAAAGACTGTTGGTTGGTCGTCAAGTGGAAGAAGAAGAAGAAGAAGAAGAAGAAGAAGAGGAAGATCATATCTCATCCCGAAGTAATGATCTGAATCGGCTACGATCTTCCGCCTGTCTGTCAATGTGTGAGGTTTGATGTCTATAGTTACACTGTCTGTCTGTTTTCTGCCTGTCTGCCTCGTCTTTTTGTCTTCGTGTGTCTGTCTATCGCTCTTGTCTCTTCTATCTATCTATTCATCTGTCTGTCGCTATATATGTCTGCCTATTTGTCTGTCTATCTGACGTGTGCTGTGGTCAAATGGTTAGAGCGCTGGTTTCTAGCCTGAGTGTCCTTAGTTCGATCCCCTGTCGAACCTGATTTTTTCCCCCGATCTCCCAGGTCAACAGACCTGCTAGTGCCTGAACCCCTGTCGCGTGTACACGCTCACAGAAGATCAAATACGCACGTTAAACATCCTGTAATCTATGTCAGTCAGCATTCGGCGGGTTATGGAAACAAAAACGTACCCAGCATGCACAGCTCCGAAAACAGAGTATGGCTGTCTGCGTGGCGGAGTAAAAAAAGGAAAAAAACCCTGTCATACACGTAAAATGTTACGTGTGTGTGTGTGTGTGTGTGTGTGTGTGTGTTCGCGCGCGCGCGCGTGACTGAAACCCGACTGAATGACACATGAAACGAATGATGAGCGCCCAATGGCAGCCGTCAGATAGTTCCACCCAGGTAGGCAGCCTGTTGTGCAAATGACTCGGTGTTTGTAAAGCGCTTAGAGCTTGGTCTCTGAGCGTGGGTAGGCGCTGTATAAGTATCCATGTCATCATCATCATCATCTTTCAGGCTTGTAAGCTGTCTGTCTGGCTGTCTGTACGTCATTCGATGGTTATTACGTAAAAGGCAAAAACACCAGTCACATGATTTCAAACTACAGATTTCACACACACACACACACACACACACACACTTAAGAACCACGAAATAAATGAAGATATATTTTCATAAAATGTTGAAAAAAAAGAAAGAAAGAAAGAAAGAAAAAAAAGAGGGAAAAAGCCAGACAGAATTTACATTATACAGGCGGCTTGTCATCAACTACTGGTCTGTCACTGAATTCACACACGGGTACCATTAACAGCTTGAAAAAAAGCGTTTAAAATAATCTTTTTTTTCAGCTAAAACACACACACACACACACAAAGTCCCCCCAAAATACAACAACAATTATTCTATGTTTTATCAACGACAGCTGTGGTTTGTCACTGTCAAAACTATAACTGAGCACGTGCAACACGGAACCTGGTGGGTATGTGTAGTGCTCATACACTGACGTTTCGTTTGCTGAAAAATCAGCCACCATGCCCGAAAGAAGGAAACTGTTTAGGTGCCAGTTGCATTTCTTGGTTCTAACTTTTTTTGACAGTTACACGTGACTAAATGCCTTACGTTGACCGACCGAACTACGCCATTGGTCAGTTCCATACTACACACGGTTAGTAGCGGGTTATGACCATACTAGACTCTTCCGCCCAAGCAATGCAACTGGGTCCAGGTTCCCAAGGGGTCCCTCACTTTTTGGGATACTTGTTAAGACGAAGTTATTCAAAGAAATGATCGGTCGGGTACGATCTTAACCTGATCTAATCTCTCTCTCTCTCTCTCTCTCTCTCTCTGTCTGTATTTATCTCTCTCTCTTTATATATCTATATATCTATATCTATCTATCTATCTATCTATCTATCTATCTATATATATATATATATATATATATATATATATGGTATAAAAAAAAAGTTTGACTGCATGGGTTCTTTCAAAACAGGATACAAAAAACGAAGGAAAAAAACAACTATGAACCCACTTAGGAGAGGAGAAGTTGTGTACTTCGACTCGTAGAGTCTTCAAAGCAACTGAAGATAGCAGCAGTCACAAGTGCAGTTTTCTGGCTGTTGAATAAAAATTCACTTGTCTTGAGAACAGTTCACTGCTTGTTTGGATAATGTGGATGGGTGAAGGAAGTGAGAGAGAATCTAGACAGTGAGAGGAAAGGGGGACGAAGTACACAACTTCTCCTCTCCCACGTGGGTTCATAGTGTTTTTTTTCCTCTTGTTTTTTGTATCATATGTGTGTGTGTGTGTGTGTGTGTGTGTGTGTGTAATCTTGGAAGTCAATCCCAAGTTTAAAGACTGAACACGGCACCATGACCTGTTGGGCTCACTGGATGATGCATGTTATGCGATTATAGATTAAATATTAAATCCAGGCCCAGATGTCTTCGTCTTTTTTCATCATGTAATGGAGAACTCGCCAAAAATACAGACTTTGTTAATCTTTTAACCATATATATATATATATATATATATATATATATATATATATATATATATATCTATATCAATAAGAGAGTGGTCCACATTTAACAACGATACCTCCCTCTGCATTTTATCTGACAGCCAATATGAGACAGTGATCTGAGATCACGTGACAGGGAGGATTTATTGCTTGCACATGTCACAGGACTCAGCGCTGTCGTGGCTGTGTGGATTGGGAGGGTGGTGCTGGTGGTGGTGATGGTGAGGGGTGCTGGGTGGAGGATGTGTGGGGATGAGGGACGTTGGTACTGGGGAATTTGAGCGTTTCTTCTCACAGATTTTTCTGCTTCAGTTTTTGTTCCTTTTGAGCCCAAGATTGGCATTTTTTTCTTCCCTTGCTTTTATTCTGTTCCCTTACCCTTTCCTCTTCTTTTTCTCCTCCTCCTCTTCTTCTTCTCCTTCTCCTCCTCCTTCTTTCTCTTCTTCTTCTTCTTCTTCTCCTCCTCCTCTCCTTCTTCTTCTTCTCCTCCTCCTCCTTCTTCTTCTTTTTCTCCTCCTTCTCCTCCTCCTTCCTTCTTCTTCTTCTCCTCCTCCTTCTTTTTCTTCTTCTTCTTCTTCTTCTCCTCCTCCTCCACCTCCTCCTCATCCTTCTTCTTCTTCATCTGCTTCTTCTTCTTCCTCCTCCTCTTCTCTGTCTTCTCCTCCTCCTCCTCTTCTTCTTCTTCTCCGCCTCCTCCTCCTTCTTCTTCCTGTTACCATCCTCATCATCATTACCATCATCATCATCATCATCGTGATTATCTTTCTTGTTCATTCGTCGTTCGTTCTCGTTTCAAATTCTGTCCTCCCTTTTCTTCCGTTAGTAGATGTATCATTTGACATTTTTGTATTGTTGTTTCATTCCTCATTCTTTCCTTTCTCGACTTTTACTCTACAATGCAGTACAGTACAGTACAATATAGTACAGTACAGTACAATATAGTACAGTATAGTACAGTACAGTTCGATACGGTACAGTACACTGCAGTGCAGTATAGTACAG
>NC_134880.1:9907236-9914736 GCF_041734735.1 Babylonia areolata | reverse complement strand
TCTATTTCTCTCCACCTCCCTCTCTTTATCTACCTCTCTCTTCCTCTTTATCCCTCTCCCTCCCTCTATCTTTCTCTTTCTCTCCCTCTTTCTATTTTTTTCTCCCCCCCCCCCCTCTGTATCTTTCTCTTTACCTCCCTCTCTCTGTCTACCTCTCTCTTCTTCTTTATCCCTCTCCCTCCCCCTCTCTTTCCCCCTCCCTGTCTCCCTCTTTCTCCCCCATCTCTCTCTCTCTCTCTCTCTCTCTCTCTCTCTCTCTCTCTCCCCATCCACTTCACAACTTTCCACATCACCTCGTATGGTGAATTCAATGTCACCACGGAATTTCCGTGCATTGCAGAAGCAATCAAATGTAATTATCGAAATCGCGTTTCGATTTCTGCGATTCTTCTTTTCCCATGCTTAAACAGGTGAGATCAGGACCCAGCGATGCGAAAAACGAGGATCGATTTTTTATTTTTTTTTTTATAACCAAGATCTCTGTTTCTCTGTCTGTGTCTGTGTCTGTATCTGTGTCTGTGTCTGTGTCTGTCTCTGTCTCTGTCTCTGTCTCTCTCTCTCTCTCTCTCTCTCTCTCTCTCTCTCTCTCTCTCTCAGGCTACCAGATGCCTTCACTGGCTTCAGCGAAATGAACAGTTCTCTTTGCCCATCCCAAACCGGATTTATTAGGTTCTGAGGATAACTATGTCCGGGCCATCTCACAGTCTGGTTTGGGTAATGAAACCATACCCCCCCCCTCCCCCCACCCACTCCCCCCCCCCCGCCCTGCTCTCCCCCCCCCCCCCGACCCCCCGGCCCCCTCCTCCTCACCACCACCACCACCTCCCTTCCTTCCCTCTCTTTCCGTCCGTTGGGATAGGATGCAGGGACAGCTTTTTTTTCTCTCTCTCTGGCACCGACAGGCTTACTGCTGCTTGATCTTTTCCAACGGTTCTTAGAATGCCAGTTAGGTCCATAGGGTAGGGTGCCTTGCCGGCACTTTCATTAGATCGACCTCCTGTCTGTCTTCTTCTGGGGTTGAGGTATGCATGGATTGCACTTCTGCTTTCCGTCCTGTTGATCGCTGGCTGATTTTAGGGTGGTTTTGTTGTTGTTGTTTCTTCTTCTTCTTCTTCTTCTTCATCATCATCATCATCATCATCATCATCTTCTTCTTCTTCTTCTTCTTCTTCTTCTTCTTCTTCTTCTTCTTCTTCTTCTTCTTCTTCTTCTTCTTCTTCATCATCATCATCATCATCTTCTTCTTCTTCTTCTTCTTCTTCTTCTTCTTCTTCTTCTTCTTCTTCTTCTTCTTCTTCTTCTTCTTCTTCTTCTTCTTCATCATCATCATCATCATCATCTTCTTCTTCTTCTTCTTCTTCTTCTTCTTCTTCTTCTTCTTCTTCATCGTCATCATCATCATCTTCTTCTTCTTCTTCTTCCTCCTCCTCCTCCTCCTCCTCCTCTTCATCATCATCATCATCATCATATTCTTCTTCTCTTTTCCCCCATTCGATGCAGTATTGGGTTTGTTCATATTTCGAAAGGAATGAGGGATGAAGAAAGAGAAGAAGAAGATGCTGATGATTGCTATGATGGTGATGATGATGATGATAATGATGATTGTGATGACGATGATGATGATAATGATGATGATGATGATGATGATGATGGTGACCTACGACGACTACGACGACGACGATGATGATGGAAACGACGTTGACGATGACGACGACAACGACGACGACGATGATGATGATGATGATGATAAATGTTATTTTTAATGATTATGATGATGATGATGGTGATGCTAACGATGACGATGGTTTCTTTCCACCTCCCCTTCGCCCCCCCCCCCCCCCCCCCCCCCCCACCTCCATCCCCTCATCCCAACATCCTCCACCCCTCTCCACACCTCCACACCTCCTCCCACACAGCCCACACGCAGGGAACGCCTTCCCAGCCTGCCTGTGCTGCACGCTGGTGCCGGTCGCTATCGACACGGGATGCTGCAGCTGATGATCCACACCATTGACCCCCTGTCTGAAGGTAAGGGAGGGCTGCTTGCTGCTGCTGCTGCTGCTGCTGCTGCTGCTTTCCTCGCGTTCTCACCCCCCCCCCCCCCCCCCCCCCCTCACCCTCCGCCCACCTCTACCCCCCCCCCCACATGCCCCCCTCCCCCCGCCCTCCTCAACCCCCACCTGTCTCTCTCTCTCTCTCTCTCTCTCTCTCTCTCTCGTGCTCTCTCTCTCTCTCCTCTGTGTTTGACTTTAGTGTTTTCACGCTGTCTATATTAATTTTATTGTCCCTGTTTGTATTCCTACGTCTCACTCCCCGAGCCCCCCCCCCCCCCCCCGCCCTCCCACACATACCCCATTCACACACCCCCCCCCCCCACCCCCAAATCCCCCACCCCTACCCCACCTTCTTGGCACGGGGACAATTAATGGCCTTGAGTTATTCAATGTTCGAGTTCCCTCCCTCCCTCCTCTGTGTGTGTGTGTGTGTGTGTGTGTGTGTGTGTGTGTGTTTCCCCCTTCCCTTTCTTATGTATCTCTATTAACAACATGTTTTAATTCTTTCTTTTTTTTAAAGATTTTGTTTAGTACTGTGTAGTGTAGATCCTATTCAGGGCAGGGACTGGATGTAAAAAAAAAAATTTTTTTAAAAGCACACCAGTGCTAATCCGTCATCCTCGAAAGCAAAGATTTTTTTTTCTTGTCTTGTCTTGTCTTGTCTTTTACGCACCGACAGCCTTCCCCTCCCCCCCCCCCCCCCTCCCGCCATCCCCCACACCCCCACCACCCTCCTCGCTCCGCTCCCCTCTCATGTTTCTGCTCTCATGCTGGGCTGGCATTGTGAGGAATCTCTTAGCAGCGCTACATTTAGCTCAGTGTTCAGAGTTTTCTGAAGTCTCATCATGATGATGATGCTAATAGTAATAGTAAGAAGAAGAAGAAGAAGTGTATTTCAATAGCCGCATTTTCTCCAACTAAACTTAGAATCAGTGCTCTTTTTATACGCAATTACACCCACAGAAACGACTCACTACACTCAACCACACACACACAAACACACACACACACACACACGCGCGCGCGCGCTAATGAGCAGTAAACGGGTCAATTTAGTAGTAGTGGAGGCAAAGAAGAAAAAGAAAATAACCCACTAAAACGCCTCACGGAACAGAAGAGCTTTCAGCTGGGATTAGAGCAGGAGTATGGACAGCCAGCGATTTCCACACAGTAGTCAGTGACAGAAACTAAAAGTGCAGTTCGCCGAAAGTTCATTTGTAAAGATAGTCTTCAGATTTGTTGCTGTTGTTTGGGGATTTTTTGTGGGGTTTTTTTGTGGGTTTTTCCCTCCCCGCTGAGAATCAGATGGAACGTGAAGGCTTGTTGTAGGAAAGGAGCGCTGTAAACAGGTCCCCAGAGAGCACGCTCAAGCGCAGGCTTTGGGTGACAAAAAATGTTAATCAATTAACACGCAGCGAAATGTAGCGTTGCTAAAAAAAAAAAAAAAAAAAAAAAAAAAAAAAGGCTCGTGCAACTCTGTACTTAGGCCTGTCCTCCACTCAATTCTTCACTCCCTTCCCCCTCTCTATCCCCCACCAGCCCCCCCACCCCTCAACTCCTACACCCCCCCTCCGCCCTCCGCCCTCCACCCACCGATACCGGTCATACATCTTGTCCTGTCTCGTCATCAACTTTTCAGTTTTCTTTCGCTTCTTGTTTGTTGTACAGTTTTGCCTCTTTTTATTTATTTATTTATTTATTTATTTTCTTTTTTTTGTTTGTTTGTTTCTCTCTCACTGTCACTGCTGTCTTGGGTAGCGTAATGATGCCTTGGATATTGTTCTTTCTTTCTTTTTTTTTTTTTCTTTCTGTTTTTTGTTTTTTTTTTGTTTTTTGTTGTTGTTGTTGTTTTTTTGTGTGTGTTTTGTTTTTGATTTCTGGTCCACTTTGCTTGAGTTTTTTTCTGATTTTTTAAAAATTTTGTGTGTGTGTGTGTGTGTGTGTGTGTTCTCTTTGGGAATGTTATGTGCGTGTGTGTTTTGAACACTTTCTTTTTATTTTATTTATTTAATTTTATTTTTTTTTTTAGTTCACCAGAATTCTGGCAAAAAACAACAACAAACAAACAATTAATAACACAACAAAATACAAATCTGCAAAACACAACACAACACAACACAATAACACAATAAAATACAAATCTACACGACACAACACAACACAACACAACACAGTAACACAACAAAATACAAATCTGCACAACACAACGCAACGCAACACAACACAATAACACAACAAGGTACAAATCTGCACAACACAACAAAACACAACACAACAAAACACAACACACAACGCAACACAACACAACACAACACAATAACACAATAGAATACAAATCTCTACAGGCACAACAAAGCATTTCAGCAGCGAAGGCAAAGTCCACACAACAGAGTGTGGGTCACAACAGCAGACACTGACGAGTTAAAACGAGTCATAAAGTCATAGTCACCCATTGTACGTAGCTTTCCCCGCACAAAGAATTCGCTAAACGCAGAATAATCCTCCTACTTTCCCTCTTTAAAACAACAACAACAACAACAACAACAACAACGACAACAGAATGTAGATTTCATTGGATTGAGGCGGGTACGCGTGTACCGCGGATTTGAAGTCTCTTTGGAGTGAAATCAGGATGGTGGCGGTCGAACTCAAAACTTGGTCTGTGTGAACTCGCAGCGATAATTGGTCTGGGCCGTTGAAACACCCAGTTCTTTTGGCCTTGAGTCTTACGGACGCTTGAACTTTCAAGTTGCGCGCGCGCGGCACACACACACACACACACACACACACACACACACACACAACACACACACACACACACACACACACACACACACACACACACACACACACACACACACAGAACCTGCACCCTTTCCGACACACACACACACCCTTCCCGACACACACACACAGAGAGAGAGAGAGAGAGAGAGAGAGAGAGAATAGACGTTGAGCTAAAACTGCACATTTTTCATGGCCCGACTAACATCACGCAATGTTACAATGTTGATCACAAATGATTAGTAACCAGTTCGTGATCAACAAAAATTAACCACCCATATTTATTTTCTTTTTGCTGGTATTCGTAAGAAATGAGTGTGATGTTCACTTACTGTGAACAGACTCTAAGATATTTGATTGACACTTTGCTTTCCTTAACAACTTGTGTAAGATCTTAAGAAATGAATGATAATACTCCATGATGATAACCAGCCTATGTAATAATCCAGATGCTTGGCTGTTTCTGTGTCTCAGTCTATTAAAAATGATGTTGGTTTGTTTGTTTTTTTCTTTTCTTTTTCTTTATAAATGTCCATTAACATGTTGTTGTTCTTGTTGTAAAATGTCAACCTATCAAAATGGAATTTTAAAAATGTTTAAAACACACACACACACACACACACACACACACACACACACACACACACACACAAACGCACACAAAACAACAAGAAGAAAACAAACAAAAAACAAAACAAACAAGAGAGGCAAGGCCTTCAAGACTCATTTGTGATACGTTTAAAAAAAAAATCTAATCGTTAAAATGTGTTCTGTATTCTGTATTTGTTGTTATAAAGCTTCGGGTTAAAAGAAAAAGGAGAAAAAAGTACTAATCCGGCATATTCGAACCCCGCGTGTTCGGGTGAGAAGAAACTGTCTTACCCATTACACTATCGTGGCTCCTCAACTGACGTTCAAAAATATAATATTTAAACATGCTTTTTTAAAGGGCGATAAATCGATTACAGTATTCGCAGTGAGAACGCTGTTTAAATAATATTATTCTGGTGTATCTTGGGCATTAAAAAAATCCTTAAGAGCAATTAAAAATTCTTTTTAAGTCCGCGGTAAAGGATACGCGGTTATCGCCGCAATCACACTGCAACATTTAGCCGTTTTATCTGGATCTAGATAGATGTACAAGTTCAGTTACACCCGGTCGACACGGTCGATTCAATTTCTCTTTTATGTTCATTCTAGTTTTATAGTTTTAAAGTTGATATGAAAATTGAGTATTTTGTTAAACTAATAACATGTAGAGGCAAGTACAAGTACTTCTAAACGTCGTATGAAGTGAAAAGGACTTCATTTGAGAAAAGTCAAGACTGGAAATTTTTACGTTTCATCAAGTTTCATGGTTAATTATTTTTAACAGTGAATTCCAACTGATTCTGCGGATATTTTTATGACAGTTTAGGGCATAATCCAGTAAGTGATGAAGCGTTCACAAATCTTTCTCTGTATAAATATTTAACGGTCTCCTTCTCCAACTTTCCATCACATGTTATCGTGTATTGTCGATTGAATATAGGATTGAACGGGCAGGTCAACAACTTGAAACAAAATGGCGTCGTTCGCGTTCGCGAAGAATATGAGCACGCGCTTTGAATATGTATAAATTAATATGTGTGCGCAATTGATTTTTGTCCATGACCTTCAGGGCTCAGCCAGTAGATCTATAAAGTCCACTCGTAGTATTGATTTTAGTATTTTCCGAAAAAGACCACTTGGGCGAATGAACATAGTGAAAGCCCTGTACGCTGAGAGTAAAACACAAGCTTTTTATGTATTGAGTATAATTTCAAAATGTAATGTTTAAGATGAGAACGATCAGTTTAAAGCAAATTAAGCCCACTAGCATTAATTACAGATTAATTTCCCTTTCTTACTATCTGCACCAAAGACATGCAAAATAAATATAACTTCCATGCTTAGCAAAATAAGTTCCTGTTTGAACAAAAATGATAAAAATGACTGCTCTTGTTGTTTTGTCAGAATATCAGATCAAAGTGCCAAGTTTAGAGAATAAAAAAGTATACATATAACAGTCAATTCAGTTTGCATATAATTTGGCTTCTTTTTTCTTTTTTTCTTTTTTGTGCCTATTGTTTTAAACAAGATGACTGGAAAGAACTGAATTTTTCCTATTTTTATGCCAAATTTGGTGTCAACTGACAAAGTATTTGCAGAGAAAATGCCAGTGTTAAAGTTTACCACTGACACACACACACACACACACACACACACACACACACACACACACACACACACACACACACACACACACACACACACACACACACACAACCGAACACCGGGTTAAAACATAGATTCACTTTGTTTACACAAGTGAGTAAAAAAAAAAGCATCACGCAATGGCAACTGGCTTTCAGCTGACTATATCTTTTATTTGTTTTATTTCTTCTTTTTTTCCCCTTTTTTTTTCTTTCTTTCTTTTCTTTTTTTTCCGTTTTTATTGTCTTTAACTATGCTCAATTCAGTTTTTCTCCCCCACCCCCTCCTCACCCCTTTGTCATTTTCAAGGTGATGTTTTGTTATCAATACAGCAAATGATCTTGCACTGGTTTTGTGTGTACTCATTTTTCTTCTTCTTCTTCTTCGCTTCACTAACTAACGTGCATTTTTGTCACTTGGCTGTGTC
>NC_134880.1:9887236-9897236 GCF_041734735.1 Babylonia areolata | reverse complement strand
GGGGGTATGGAAAGGGCAGATTTAACAATCATCCCTGTACCCTAAGTTAATGACTTCCTGTATGACAGAACCTGTCCAAGAGAAGAGACGATTTAATTGGCTCGTTAGAGGAAAGCAGGTTTAATTTGGATAGGTGAAACACAGGTTTAATAGGGTCGTTAAGAAATGCAGGTTTAATAAGACCGTTTGTCTGATTCCGCCTTACTATGTATGGTCTCAGCGTTGAAAACGAAGCATAATTTTCAAACGAGGCATTTGCTTTTGTTGTTGTTGTTGCTTTACTTTTATATGGGCTGCCCTTAACAATGCCAAAAAGTACAAAAAATGGTTCATAGAAATCAACAACAAAAAATATGTATCATGACGTCGTGAAGATGTAACTTGGAAATAAAACAAGGCCGTGTTTTGGTGACAATTGTATTTTAAGAATAATGGCAAAAAGACATACAAAACAAACGTGTTATGTGAATCAGAATTATACGTATATGCTGTTAGGTAATAAGTTTGCCTGTTTTTTATATTCAGATCTATAATGATCAGAATATTTAGGCGATACGTATCTTCTGGAAATTTGTATTGTGGATGATGGTAGCAAACATGACATTTTTTTCGCAAAAAGACACAGCTCGCGGTTTTGCTCTTTGTGCTGTTGAGCTTCTTTGGTACGGGTTTGTTTTTGTTTTGTTTTTTTTCTCTTACCTGATCATTTTCAGAATAACTGCATTTAAGATATCGCAATACGATTACATTTCTCATTTGCGTTTAGCACAGTTTAACTCCAGCACGTTGGAAAAGAAAAGTAAACATTTGGCAGGTGGCAGTCTTCCATACAGGTGTGTGAATTATCATAATCATAATCACCATTGTCTTCTTCTTCTGCTTTCTCCGCATCCTCCTCCTCTTCCTCCTACTCCTCTTCCCTTTTTTCTTGTTGTTGTTGTCGTTCTTCTTCTTCTTCTTCTCCTCCTCGTTCTTCTTCTCCTCACTGCCTTCTCCTCTTCCTCTTTCTCTTCCTCCTCTCCCTCCTCCTCTGCCTTCTTATTCACCCCTGCTCCTCCTTTTTCCCCTCCTCCTCCTCCTCCATCTCCTCCATCTTCTCCTCTTCCCGTCCTCCTCCTCCATCTCCTCCTCTTCGCCTCCTCCTCCATCTCCTCCACCATCACCTTGTTATTTTCACGCCACCGTCCAGTAAGCCAGGCATCACCAAGCAGGTCCAGCCATAAGGGACATGAGTCATAGTCCGCAAATCCGTAATGGCTTCTCGGCCGACATCACGGCTGGACTTTTGACCCTCTCCCCCCTCCCCCCCCCCCTCAACCCACCCCCTCCCCCCTGTCACCCCTCCTCCTCCTCGCCCCGTCCCCCGCCTCCCCCCCAACCCAACCACCCTCCCACCCCCCAGTTTCACACAATCAATACGTGCGGTCAGACAGACACCACAGGTAGACATCACAGTGGAGGAAGGCTGCACAGCACTGCCAGGAATGTCCGAAGTATACACATTTCCCTGATCTCCCCCCCAGCCCCCCCCCCCCCCCCTTCCACCCCCCCTTCTCTCTCTCTGTCTCTCTCTCTGTCTCTCTCTCTCTCTCTCTCTCTCTCTCTCTCTCTCTCTCTCTGTAATCCCGCTCTGGGAGAGTGTGTGTGCAGATTGTTGAAGAAGAGGCGGGATGGAGTGGGTGTGTTCGTGTTGTTTTTCTTGTTGTTGTTGTTGCTGTTGTTGTCACTGTTGTTGTTGTTGTTCGTGGTGGTGGTGGTGTTGGAGTTGTGGTAGTGGTGGTGGTGATGGCGTTTGTGAGTGTACGTCTGTGTGTGTGTGTGTGTGTGTGTGTGTGTGTGTGTGTGTGTGTGTGTGTGTGTGTGTGTGTGTGTGTGTACGTGTCTGTCTGTCTGTCTGTCTGTGTTTGTGCGTACGTGTTTATGTTAATTTTCGAGTTTATATCTGCAACGCACAAATGACTTGGATATAAGAAGGAAAAAACAAGAGCAACCCTCCTCGCGATCCTTCCCACCAAAAACATCATCAACATCAACAGCAACAACTATAACAACAGCAATAACAACTACAACAATAACAACAACCACAACAATAAAAAACAACAACAATAACAACTACAACAATAACAATAACAACTACAACAACAGCAGCAACAACAACTACAACAATAAAAACTGCAACAACAACAACTACAACAATAACAATAACAACTACAACAACAGCAGCAACAACAACTACAACAATAATAACAACAACAACTTCAATAACAACAACTACTACATCTATAACAACTACAACAACAACAACAACTGCAACAACATCTGAACAATAACAACTACAACAACAACAATAATAACAACTACAACAATAACAACTGCTCAACAACAATACCAACTGCAACAATGAAACAACAAAACCAAAATAAACAAAGCAACAACCACCACCCCCCCGCCCCCCGCAACCAACCCCCTCAAAAAAACGTAATCAGAGGAACTTTCCTTGAACCATTAGATTTGATCAATGTTCTGTGTTGCATTAATTCTGCTGTAATGTACCTGTTTCAAAGCCGGAAAAAAAACTTTATACACAACTGGCCACAAAAAAAAGAGAAAAAAAAAAGTTGTCATGCTATTGTCTCCCCCCCCCCCCCCCCCCCCCCCGCAACCCTCCCCCCTCCCCCATTCCCCCTCCCCCTTCCCTCTTCTTTTATATACTTTTTTTATTTTATTTGGCTGCATAACTCGTATAACTAAATCAATAAATTACAGACAGACATTATCTGGTCTTAAATCATACACCACGCACACAATCTCATTAAAGGACGAATAATTAGGGCTGACTGACTGACAGACTAATTGACTGACTTCTTTTCTCTAGCCGGTAAAGTATACGGAGGACTTTATTAAATATATAGTTCGCACGCACTTTGATTATAGGACGAATGATTGGCGCTCACTGACTGACTGACTAACTGACAAGCATATTGTGTTTTCTCTGGCAGGTAAAGTACACGAAATACTTTATACAGAATGTAGTTCGCACGTACTTTTTACTGAGACTAAAGACTGGGACTGACTGACTGACTGACTAGCAGGCTGACTGACTGACTGACTGACTGGCTGACTGCTGGTTGACTGACTGGCTGACTGCTGGTTGACTGACTGGCTGACTGACTGACTGACTAGCAGGCTGACTGACTGACTGACTGACTGACTGACTGGCTGGCTGGCTGACTGACTGACTGACTGGCTGACTGGCTGACTGACTGGTTGACTGACTGGCTGACTGACTGGCTGACTGCTGGTTGACTGACTGGTTGACTGACTGGTTGACTGACTGGTTGACTGGCTGACCTGACTGGCTGACTGCTGGTTGACTGACTGGCTGACTTCTGGCTGACTGCTGGTTGACTGACTGGTTGACTGACTGGCTGGCTGGCTGGCTGACTGACTGACTGGCTGGCTGGCTGACTGGCTGACTGGCTGGCTGGCTGGCTGGCTGGCTGACTGGCTGACTGGCTGACTGGCTGGCTGGCTGACTGACTGACTGACTGACTGGCTGACTGACTGGCTGGCTGACTGACTGGTTGACTGACTGGCTGACTGACTGGTTGACTGACTGACTGGCTGGCTGGCTGGTTGACTGACTGACTGACTGACTGGCTGACTGACTGGCTGACTGACTGGCTGACTGACTGGTTGACTGGCTGGTTGACTGACTGGCTGACTGACTGGCTGACTGCTGGTTGACTGACTGGCTGACTGCTGGTTGACTGACTGGCTGACTGACTGGTTGACTGACTGACTGACTGGCTGGCTGACTGACTGGCTGGCTGACTGACCGTCTTTTCTCTGGCAGGTAAGGTACACGAGAAGGCGCGACAGCTTCAAACCATCGCCACAGTGCAGCTGGTCATTAACCACGGGGCCACTGATGGACAGAACGGAGCAGTCTCCCAGGTGGATAAAGAAAACAACGTCAAGATTCAGGTCAGTCCCGTCACCCCCCCACCCCCCATCCCCCATCCCCCTCTTCTGCTGCCGTGGGATCTTTCACGTGCGCAAGATGCATGCTAGCAACACACGGAACATTTATGTTTGATCGACTTCATTTATTGACCAGCGTCCAGACCCACCTCTTTAAGGTCTAGTGGAGGAGTACAAAAACACCACCGGATGTGGGTCTCGAACCTATGCCCTCAAGAGTCTGTCGCTTCCTTGGCGGAAGCGTTACATCCACGTCTGCTGCTGACTTTAACAATGTTAGAGGCACCGTGGCATCGACGTTCGGGCTTTGTGCTTTTGATCCAGTGTTCACCAATGTGGGAGTGATGGCCTAGAGGTAACGCGTCCGCCTAGGAAGCAACACAATCTGAGCGCGCTGGTTCGAATCACGGCTTAGCCGCCGATATTTTCTCCCCCTCCACTAGACCTTGAGTGGTGATCTAGAGGCTTAGACATTCGGATGAGACGATGAACCGAGGTCCCGTGTGCACCATGCACTTAGCGCGCGTAAAAGAACCCACGGTAACAAAAGGGTTGTTCCTGGCAAAATTCTATAGAAAAATCCACTTCGAAAGGAAAAACAAATAAAACTGCACGCAGGAAAAAAGATACAAAAAATGGGTTTCGCTGTAGTGTAGCGACGCGCTGTCCCCGGGGAGAGCAGCCCGAATCTCACACAGATAAATCTGTTGTGGTAAAAAGAGAAATACAATACAATACGATATACTACAATACAATGATCAGGGTTGTCAAGCCGTGTTTCGGCACACTGTCAGACACTTCACTCAGCACCAACTTCTGCAGAAAAATCATCCACTCAAATCAATAATTTATTTACAACTAAGCCGGGCGCAATAGCCGAGTGGTTAAAGGGTTGGATCTGAGGGTCCCGGGTTCGATTCTCGTTAATGGTGCCTGGTGGGTAAAGGGTGGAGATTTTTCCGACCTCCCAGGTCAACATAATTATGTGCAGACCTGCTTGTGCCTGGACCCCCTTCGCGTGTATACGCAAGCAGAAGGTCATAATACGCACGTTAAAGATCCTGTAATCCATGCCAGAGTCCCCTTTCCTTCTTTTTTTTCTTAAGATTATCTTTCTTTCTTTCTTTTTTTTCTTTCTTTCTTTCTTTTTCTTTTTACCGCAGGGCTGTGTGAAAAGGAAGCATTCTTGTAATTGTACTTATCTCAATACCCTGGAAATTAGTTTTCGTTCTCTCTCTCTCTCTCTCTCTCTCTCTCTCTCTCTCTCCCCATCTCTCGCCCCTCTCTTACACACATACACCTCTCTCTCTCTCCCTCCCCCCCCAACACATACACCCCTCTCTCTCTTTCTTCGCCCCCTCTCTCTCACATACACATACACCACCTCTTTCCCCACCCCTCACCCCTCTCTCTCCCTCCTTTCTTTCGTTATGTATTTCTTTCTTTTTTCCCTTCTTTGTTTCCCTCTTTCCTTCTTCTTTTCTTTCTCTCTTTTCGTCTTTCTTTCTTTCTGACTTTCTTTCTTTTTTTGTTTGTTTGCTTGTTCTGTCCTCTTTTTTGTTTTCTTTTCTTTCTCTTTTCTCTCTCTCTCTCTCTCTCTCTCTCTCTCTCTCTCTCTCTCTCTCTTTTCCATCTTTCTCTCCCTCTTTCCTGCTAGTCTTTCTTTCTCGGTCAGCGTCAGACGACGCTGGCTCACTACGCTACGTGACACCACGTACTCACTAAAAGCAGTGGTGGTACCCACGATTCGCTCTGGTCAGCATGTAACGCGGCCATTTTGGAAAGCGCGTGTCGACCTGGGAGCAATTAACAACAAATCAGAAGCCTGCGTTAGCGTTGTCATGGTAGCGAGCGCGCGAGCTCGTTTGTTCAGCTTGCTAGTAACAAACGTAGCGACTTTACATATGTTCGCTTAAAAGGTGGCGGCGGGATTTGGGGGGTCTAGTTTGCACTGACCTTTGCTGTACTTTGTGAGACGAAAATGGATTGGCTGTTGTTTGGTTATGTATCAGGGATAAGGAACGGGGAACTGGAGGGGGGGATGGGTATTAGCAGTATTATGTATTCAGAATTATGTGTTATGTCTGACAGATGACCTCCAACGTGTTTAATAAAGGGTTTGGGTTTTTTTGTTTGTTTTTTGGGTTTTTTTTGTCTGTTTGTTTGTTTGTTTGTGTGTGTGTGTGTGTGTGTGTGCGTGCGTGCGTGCGTGCGTGTGTGTGTGTGTGTGTGTGTGCGTGTGTGTGTGTGTGTGTGTATGTGTGTGTGTGTGTGTGTGTGTGTGTGTGTGTGTGTGTGTGTTGTCATTGTTGCTGTTGTTCATTCTGTAATCAGTATGCAGTAGTCTGGTAGTTCTGAATTCAGTATCATCCTGCCCAACATTTGTTCTGCCAATGGGGGTTAATGAATGATACAGTACTTTGTAATCAGCATTATGTATCTTCCATCCATCATTCTGTTGTTGTTGTTTGTTTGTGTGTGTGTGTGTGTGTGTGTGTGTGTGTGTGTGTGTGTGTGTGTGTGTGTGTGTGTGTGTGTGTGTGTGTGTGTGTGTGTGTGTTTCTGCATTCAGTGTTGTGTGTTCGGTATTCTGTGTCCAGTATTGCGTACCCCGTGATGCTAATATTCTCTGACGGATTGTGTATTCAGTATTTTGGTATTCAGTGTACTGTTATTCTGTATTCAGTATTTTGTGTTCAGTATACCGTATAAAGTGCTATGTATTTAGAATTCTGCATTCAGCGGTCAGTGCTCTGCAATCAGTTTTCTGTTTCTTGTATTCAGCATTATGTTGCACAGGTGATCTCCAACGGTCTCCATAAAGTATTCCTGTATTTTGTATTCACTGTTCTCTGTCCGCTGCTCAGCATTCTCTATTCCGTATTCAGTATTCTCTATTCCGTATTCAGTATTCTCTATTCGGTATTCAGCATTCTCTATTCCGTATTCAGTATTCTCTATTCCGTATTCAGCATTCTCTATTCCGTATTCAGCATTCTCTATTCCGTATTCAGCATTCTCTATTCCGTATTCAGTATTCTCTATTCCGTATTCAGTATTCTCTATTCCGTATTCAGCATTCTCTATTCCGTATTCAGTATTCTCTATTCCGTATTCAGCATTCTCTATTCCGTATTCAGTATTCTCTGTTCCGTTTTCAGTATTCTCTATTCCGTATTCAGCATTCTCTATTCCGTATTCAGTATTCTCTATTCCGTACTCAGTATTCTCTATTCCGTATTCAGTGTTATCTGCCGTATTCAGTATTCTCTATTCTGTATTCAGCATTCTCTATTCCGTATTCAGTATTCTCTATTCCGTATTCAGCATTCTCTATTCCGTATTCAGTATTCTCTATTCCGTATTCAGTATTCTCTATTCCGTATTCAGTATTATCTATTTCGTATTCAGTGTTATCTACCGTATTCAGTATTCTCTGTTCCGTTTTCAGTATTCTCTATTCCGTATTCAGCATTCTCTATTCCGTATTCAGTATTCTTTATTCCGTATTCAGCATTCTCTATTCCGTATTCAGTATTCTCTATTCCGTATTCAGTATTCTCTATTCGGTATTCAGCATTCTCTATTCCGTATTCAGTATTCTCTATTCCGTATTCCGTGTTATCTGCCGTATTCAGTATTCTCTATTCCGTATTCAGTATTCTCTATTCGGTATTCAGCATTCTCTATTCCGTATTCAGTATTCTGTATTCGGTATTCAGCATTCTCTATTCCGTATTCAGCATTCTCTATTCCGTATTCAGTATTCTCTATTCCGTATTCAGTATCCTGTATTCTCTATCTATTATTCAGTATTCTCTATTCGGTATTCAGTATTCTCTATCTAGTATTCAGTGGTCTCTATCTAGTATTCAGTATTCTGTGTCTAGTATCCTGTATTCTCTATCTAGTATTCAGTATTCTCTATTTCGTATTCAGTATTCTGTATCTAGTATCCTGTATTCTCCATGTAGTATTCGGTATTCTCTATTCCGTATTCAGTATCCTGTATTCTGTGTCTAGTATTCAGTATTCTCTATTCGGTATTCAGTATTCTTTATTCGGTATTCAGTATTCTGTATCTAGTATCCTGTATTCTCCATCTAGTATTCAGTATTCTCTGTCTGGTATTCAGTATTCTCTATTCGGTATTCAGTATTCTCTATGTAGTATTCAGTATTCTCTATTCTGTATTCAGTTGTTGTTGTTTTTATCTAGTATGCTGTATTCTCTATCTAGTATTCAATATATTTTATTCAGTATTCTCTATTCGGTATTCAGTTTTCTCTATCTGGTATTCAGTATTTGTCTATTTGGTATTCAGTATTCTCGATCTAGTATGCTGTATTCTCTATCTAGCATTCAGTATTCTCTGTTCCGTACTCAGTATTCTGTATCTAGTATTCTGTATTTGGCATTCTGTATTCTGTTTTCTATGTTTTGCATCCTGCATGATGTATTCTGTCCAACAGCTTATCTCCAATGGGTTTGATGCGGCACTCTGCACTATGTATTCATTCTATATTCTATATTTTGCATCCTACATTCAGTGTCCTGCATTCAATATTTTGTGCACTGCACTCAGCTCAGTATTCAGGTTCCAGTATTCTGTATTTTGTGTCATGTGTTCAGCATCACAATAGCCGAGTGGTTAAAGCGTTGGACTTTCAGTCTGAGGGTCCCGGGTTCGAATCTCGGTGACGGCGCCTGGTGGGTAAAAGGGTGGAGATTTTTCCGATCTCCCAGGTCAACAACATATGTGTATACCTGCTAGTGCCTGAACCATTTCGTGTGTATACGCACGCAGAAGATCAAACACGCACGTTAAAGATCCTGTAATCCATGTCAGCGTTTGGTGAGTTATGGAAACAAGAACATACCCAGCGTGCACCCCTCCTCCCGAAAACGGAGTATGGCTGCCTACATGGCGGGGTAAACAAACAAAAAGTTCATACACGTAAAATATTATATGTCTGTCTTAGTGTGTATGTGTGCGTGCGTGAAGTCTGATTGAATGACACAGGAAACGAATGATGAGCGCCCAGTGGCGGCCGTCAGTCGGCTCTACCCAGGTAGGCAGCCTGTAGTGCAAATGACAACGTGTTTGCAAAGCGGCTTAGAGCATGGTCTCCGACCGAGAACAGGCGCTATATAAATATCCATACCAATCAATCAACCAATCTTGTGTCATCTGCTGCAGATGATCTCCAACGGACGGGTATCGGAGGACGCATCCCCTGCGGCCACCCCAAACAGCCAGCAGACGTCACTGACCACCCTGGAGCGGGGCGACACGGACCCCAAGCTGACGAGGAGGGACGTGGAAGTCAACGTGCAGGACTCCCCTCAGCACACAGTGCAGTCCAACGACAGCTCCGAAAACAACGCTGAGGTCAGTGTGAGAGAACTCCGTGTTGGTGATAGTGTTGGATTCTTCTTCTTCTTCTTCTTCTTCTTCTTCTTCTTCTTCTTCTTCTTCCTCCTCCTCCTCCTCCTCCTCCTCCTCCTCCTCCTCCTTCTTCTTCTTCTTCTTCTTCTTCTTCTTCTTCTTCTTCTTCTTCTTCTTCACCCGTAAATCTTTCCCCCCCCCTCCTCCTCCTCCTCCTCCTTCTTCTTCTTCTCCTTCTTCTCCTCCTCCTCGTCCTCCTCCTCCTTCTTCTTCTTCTCCCGTAAATTCTCCTCCTTCTCGTCGCCCTCCTCCTCCTTCTTCTTCTTCTTCTTCTTCACCCGTAAATCCTCCCCTCTCCTCCTCCTTGTCCTCGTCCTCCTCCTCCTCCTTTTTCCTCTTCTTCTTTTTCTTCTTCTTCTTCTTCTTCTCCCGTACATTCTCCTCCACCTCCTCCTTCTTCACCCGTAAATCCTCCTCCTCGTCGTCCTCCTCCTCCTCCTCCTTTTTCTTCTTCTCCTCCTCCCCCTTCTTCTTCTTCTTCTCCTTCTTCTTCTCCCGTAAATTCTCCTCCTCCTCCTTCTTCTTCTTCACCCGCAAATCCTCCCCCCCCCCTCCTCCTCCTCCTTG
>NC_134880.1:9874736-9877236 GCF_041734735.1 Babylonia areolata | reverse complement strand
GAGAGGATGGGATTGATCTGGCATCGCAGCTGAGCTTAAAACTAGAGGCTACTTTGACGAAAGAGTTCAGAAAAAAATCTCCTGCTCCTCCTTCTCCTCCCAGCTCCTCCCCTCATGCCCTCATTTTCTCCTTATTCTCCTTATTCTTTATGTTTAGCTTGAAAGTTAAGAAAAAGAAAAACAGCTGGTAGTGAGATATTTCTCCGGCTCCACACACAATCAACGAATGCATATGGAAAGTGCATTAGGTTATGCCTGGTTTTGTTTTGCTTCTTTTTCGATTGCATCAACATGGAAAAGGACCTAGATGGGCGAAATAGCCGATTGTTTAAAGCGTTGGTCTTTCAATCCGAGGGTCCCGGGTTCGAATCTCGGTAACGGCGCCTAGTGGGTAAAGGGTGGAGACTTTTCCCATCTCCCAGGTCAGCATATGTGCAGACCGTTTGGTGCCTGAACCCCCTTCGTGTGTATACGCACGAAGAAGATCAAATACGCACGGTAAAGATCCTGCAATCCATGTCAGCGTTCGGTGGGTTATGGAAGCAAGATCACACACAGCATGCACATCCCGGAAAACGGAGTATGGCTGCCTACATGGCGGGGGGGAAAAAACAACAAACAAACAAACAAACAACAACAACAACAAAAACAACAACAAACAAAAAAACCACGGTCATGTATGTAAAATATTACATGTCTGTCTGAGTGTGTATGTGTGTGTGTATGTGTGTGTGTGTGTGTGTGTGTGTGTGTGTGTGTGTGTGTGTGTGTGTGTGTGTGTGTGTGTGTGTGTGTGTGTGTGTGTGTGTGTGTGTGTGTGTGTGCCTGAGACCTGATTGAATGACACAGGAAACGAATGACGAGCGCCCTGAATGGCAGCCTTGTCAGTCGGCTCTACCCAGGTAGGGTTAGCCTGTTGTGCAAAACGACCCCGTTCTTTGTGAAGCGCGCTTAGAGCTTGGTGGTCTCCAACCGAGGATAAGTGATCGTTATAATTATAATAATAATAATGACAGTATTTATATAGCGCTGAATCTTGTGCAGAGACAAATCTAAGCGCTTTCACACCAGTCACTCACACGCATGCATAACTCTAAAACTGAAGAAAACTGAAGACAAGGAAGAGGTAGGGGAGGGAGGCTATCTTGTGAAGAGGTGGGTTTTTAAGGCCAGACTTGAAAGAGCTGAGTGCGGAGGCCTCACGAAGCGAAAGAGGAAGTTCATTCCAAATACAAGGTCCAGAGACAGAGAAAGAACGGCGTCCAACAGTGGAGTGAATTATAATCTTCTTCTTCTTCTTCTTCTGCGTTCACTCGTATGCACACGAGTGGGCTTTTACGTGTATGACCGTTTTACCCCGCCATGTAGGCAGCCATACTCCGTTTTCGGGGGTGTGCATGCTGGGTATGTTCTTGTTTCCATAACCCACCGAACACTGACATGGATTACAGGATCTTTAACGTGCGTATTTGATCTTCTGCTTGCATATACACACGAAGGGGGTTCAGGCACTAGCAGGTCTGCACATATGTTGACCTGGGAGATCGTAAAAATCTCCACCCCTTTACCCACCAGGCGCCGTCACCGTGATTCGAACCCGGGACCCTCAGATTGACAGTCCAACGCTTTAACCACTCGGCTATTGCGCCCGTCATAATTCTAATCAAGTTATCCACATCATTCCTTCATTCCTGTCATGATGGCTGCTGTTTGCAGGAGAAGAAGAAGTGGTTCCCTGTCACCTTCATCGTCAGCATCCTGTGGATTGCCGTCTTCTCCTATCTCATGGTGTGGTGGGCCAACCAAACCGGACTGACCATGGGCATTTCTGACGAGGTGACTCTTCCCTCTCTGTCCTTCTCTCTCTGTGTGTCCATGTCTGTCTGTCTGTCTGTCTGTATCTCCCTCTGTGTGTGTGTGTGTGTGTGTGTGTGTGTGTGTGTGTGTGTGTGTGTGTGGTTGTTGTTTTGTTTTGATTTATGCATATTTGTTTCCTCTGTTGTGTATCTCCACGAACACCATGCTTTCATTTTATTAAATATTGCGTAGTGTAGACCCTTTTCAGGGCGGGGACTGGATGTAAAAAAGCATCTATTATCCTCGAAATAAAGAATTTGTCTTGTCTTGTCTTGTCTCTGTTTGTGTCTGTCTCTTTCCCACAAACAACCCACCCCCCACCCCGCTTCCTACCTCATGGACTATTGTACCAACTTCACGGGTCAAACCATCGGCATTTCTGATGAGGTACCCCTCCCCCTCTCTCTCTCTGTCTCTGTCTGTCTGTCTCTGTCTGTGCGTGTGTTACTCGCTTCCGTTCCGTACAGATGTGAGCGATGTTGTGTCTCTCAGTTTGACGCTGTGTTATACTCGTACATTATACATGTATTAAGTATTCAGTATAACTACATTTATATGCGTACATGTTTGTGTGTCTCTTAGAACAACGGCAGATGTGTAAGTCGGCCAAAGTGCTAATATCTTCACCGTTGGAAAATAAAGA
>NC_134880.1:9864736-9867236 GCF_041734735.1 Babylonia areolata | reverse complement strand
TGGGCACTTTGGCATTCACTTGATAAGGGAGCCTAGTTGAAGCATCTTCATCTTCTGGGCACTTTGGCATTCACTTGATAAGGGAGCCTAGTTGATCTATCTTCATCTTTTGGGCACTTTGGTCCTCACATAAGAGCCTACTTGGTGTCCCTGGCTGTCTTTGGCACATTGATATTTACTTGATAAGAGACAAGACAAGACAAATTCTTTATTTCGATGATAATAGATAAGCACTGGTGTGCTTTTTTTACATCCAGTCCCAGCCCTGAATAGGGTCTACACTACACAATATTTAATAAAATGAAAGCATGGTGTTAGTAGAGATACATAACAGAGGAAAAAATATACATAAATCAAAACACACACGCACGCACGCACGCACGCACGCACACACACACACACACACACACACACACACACACACACACACACACACACACACATGGCATACAGGCACTAGCATGGTGTTAGTAAAATGCATAGGAAAAAAATGAACAAAATGAAAGAAACAAACACACACAACACACACCGCACTACACATCAGAATGGGGGATAGAGGGTGAGGAAGGTTCTCAGTCAAGCATACACATTTGTCAAACAGTATCAATAAAATGAACGATTTACATTACACATTATGGCATAAGGTGGGAAAGGCAATGTTTTTTGAAGGTGGTTGGGCAATGGTGTTGTTTAAGTGTTTCTGTGAGTGAGTTCCATAGGGTAGCGCCTGAGTAAACCAGGAAGGTGGCAGAATGGTTAAGACGCTCAGCTGCCAATACAGAGAGTCCGTGAGGGTGTGGGTTCGAATCCCGCTCTCGCCCTTTCTCCTAAGTTTGACTGGAAAATCAAACTGAGCGTCTAGTCTTTCGGATGAGACGATAAACCGAGGTCCCGTGTGCAGCACGCACTTGGCGCACTGAAAAAGAACCCATGGCAACGAGAGTGTTGTCCTCTGGCGAAATTACGTAAAATGAAATCCACTTTCATAGGTACACAAATATGTAAGCTTGCACTCAAGGCCTGACTAAGCGCGTTGGGTTATGCTGCTGGTCAGGCATCTGCTCAACAGATGTGGTGTAGCGTGTATGGATTTGTCCGAACGCAGTGACGCCTCCTTGAGAAAGTGAAACTGAAACTGAAACTGTGATATGGACTTTGGGGGGATTCCTTGATGAATTTACAGAAAATTTGTCTTTTTGCATCATGATTCCTTTATTGTACTTTGATCTACGGATTAGTGGGAGAATATTCGCTTGTTTATAGTCTGAGTCTAAAAGGGTAGTCTTTTTAAGGAGTACCAGCTTGAGCCCCCGTTTATGAAGATTCTGTAATGGCTTCATGGTATTCGCACTTGCGGAGTCCCATAGTATTGATGCATAATCTATTGTTGACTGGATATGCGCTTGAAAAAAGTAATTTCCGTGAATGAAGGTCAAGGAAATGTTTGATTTTGGATAGTTGATGGGTTTTCTGGGCTGTCTTCTTGCAAAGGAAATTTATGTGAGGATTCCAAGTGAGATTGTTGTCAATTATGATCCCCAGAACTTTATGATCACTGGCCTGTTCAATAGGTTCGCCTTAAATTTGGATGGAAGGAAGATTATGTATAGTGTTTTGCCTCTTTTGTCTGGTTGTGCATTTTGTTTTTTGAGGGTGAAGAAACATGTGGTTTAGTTCGGTCCATCTACCGAGGTCATCAGTACTTTCTTGTAAGTCTTTTGCAAGACCGACAATGTCAGTATGAGAAGTGTGGATTGTTGTATCATCCGCAAAACTTTCGCAGACGGATTTCATATGGAGCGGTAGGTCGTTTATATATATATTGAGAACAGTAAAGGGCCTAGAATAGACCCCTGAGGAATGCCATAATCAAGTGTTGTTGGTGCGGAGATTGATGTACTCATTGTCACGCATTGCTGTCTGTTTGTCATATAGGATTCAAGCAAACTAAGACTAAAAAAAAAAGAGAGACTAGTTGAGGTACTTTTTTGTGGTTTTTTTTTTTGTTTTTTTTTTACTTTGGTTTCCACTTGAATAGAGATTTGGCCACTTTGACATTCACTTGATAAGGGGGCCTAACTGAGGTGTCACTTATTAGCCTAGTTGGTGTCCTGGCTGTCTTTGGCAAGCAAGGCAAGGCAAGGAGTTTATTTCGTTGCCCCATGGGGGTATTGAAACATTACATACGTTCATCTTTTACACATATCCAATAAATACAAAATTTGACAATTTGGCACTTTGGCCTATAGTTCATAGGGGAGCCTAGTTAGCGTGTCTTCGTCTTTTGAGCACTTTGGTTTTCACTTATTATCCTGGCTGTCTTTGGCAATTTGGTATCCACTTGATAAGGGATGCTAGATGGGGTATCTTCATCTTTGGACACTTTCGCCATCACACAGTGAGCCTAGCTGATATCCCTGGTTGTCTTTGGCAATTTGGTATTCACGTGATAAGAGAGAATAGATGATTTTGTGTGTGTGTGTGTGTGTGTGTGTGTGTG
>NC_134880.1:9847236-9859736 GCF_041734735.1 Babylonia areolata | reverse complement strand
GTCCGTCTCATTCTTTCTCTCTATGGCCATCTGTGTGTGTGTGTGTGTGTGTGTGTGTGTGTGTGTGTGCACTGGAATACTCAGCTCTGTTTAGTGGTATGCATCACCATGCAAATGAACGTGCACTCCTCACGTGCTGTGACTTCAAAGGCGAACGAACGAGGCAGTTTGGGCTTTGAGCGTGGCTCTGTTGTCGTGGTGGAAGCACTGTAGAGATGTGCCTTTGGCTGTGAGGCGGAGAGGAAAGCAGCACACCAGCCACACAGCCAGAGAGCTGATCTCCAGTCCAGATTAAGCTTCGTTTCGTCCAGTGCATTCCGTGGTTTTCCAGCCTCCGTTGTTTTTCATGCAGTGATGTTTTTTTTTTTTTTTGTTTTTTTTTTCTTTCTTCTTCTTTTTTCTTGATGTCCTGGATAGCATTTCTGTGTTGTTTTTGTTGGTTGGATGTTTTGATGTTCTCGTTTTGGCCGTGATGTTTTGTGTTCTGTGGTAACGGATCTTTGGTTTTCTCTGGGGGTGTGGGGTGGGGGTGGGTGCATTGTTCTTGGAATAAGGTTAATATAGAGCAGGGGTTTGGTGGGGGAGAAATGTGTGTGTGTGCGTGCGTGCGTGTGTGTGTGTGTGTGTGTGTGTGTGTGTGTTTTGTGTGTTTTGTGTGTGTGTGTGTGTGTGTGTGTGTGTGTGTGTGTTTTCCTCAACATAATATAAAAGATTTGATTCCACAGAACTCTTCCTCTTCCTCCTCCCCCTCCTTCTCCTCTTCCTCCTCCTCCTCCTCCTCCTTTTCCTCCTCCTACACCTTTTTTTCCCTCATTATAATATAAAAGATTTGATTCCACAAAACTTCTCCTTCTCCTCCTCCTCCTCCTTTTCCCTCAATTTTTGATTCCATAGAACTCCTTCTTCTCCTCGGCCTCCTCCTCCCTCTCCTCCTCCTCGTCCTTCTTCTTTTCCCTCAATAGAATTAAAAGTATTGATTCCATAGAACTTCTCTTCCTTCTCCTCCCTTTCCCTCAATAGAATATAAAAGTTTTGATTCCATAGAACTCCTTCTCCTACTCCTCCTCCTCCCTCTCCTCCTCCTCCTCCTCCTTTTTCCCTCAAAAGAATATAAAAGTTTTGATGTCATAGAACTCCTCCTCCTCTTCCTCCATAGAACTCCTTTTTCCCTCAATTTTTCATTCCATAGAACTCCTTCTTCTTCTCCCCCTCCTCCCTCTCTTTTCCCCTCAATAGAATTAAAATCATTGATCCCACAGGACTTCTCTTCCTTCTCCTTCCTCCTCCTCCCTTTCCCTCAATAGAATATAAAAGTTTTGATTTCATAGAACTCTTCCTCCTCCTCCTCCTCCCTCTCCTCCTCCTCCTCCTTTTTTCCCCTCAAAAGAATATAAAAGTTTTGATGTCATAGAACTCCTCCTCCTCTTCCTCCTCCTCCTTTTCCCTCAATTTTTCATTCCATAGAACTCCTTCTTCTTCTCCCCCTCCTCCCTCTCTTTTCCCCTCAATAGAATTAAAATCATTGATCCCACAGGACTTCCTTCTCCTCCTTTTCCCTCAGTAGAATATAATAAAAGTTTTGATTGCACAGAACTCCTTCTCCTCCTCCTCCTCCTCCTCCGTTTCCCCTCATTAAAGTATACAAGTTTTATTTCCACAGAACTCCCTCCTCCTCTTCCACCTCCTGTTTCTTCTCCTGCTGCTTCTCCTTTTCCCTCAACAGAACATGAAAATGTTTCGATTTCTAATTTCCGTTTTCTTGCATACAGGCTGCCCATTCCCTGGATCCTGTACGGGGCCATCAACACGGGTGACCCGTACAACGTAAACAGCAAGGGTCTGATGTGTTCCATCCTACTGCTGTTTGGCATGCTAATCGCCATCATCACCTGCATCGCCATTTGCAAGTGGAGCATGAGCAAGCTGCTGGGCATGGCCATGATGGTGCTCTACGCCATCTTCGTTACCGTCAGCGTGCTGCTGGAGCTGGAGATCATCGGCTGCATCCTCTAGACACGGGGGTCCCCCCCCTGGCCCCCTCCAACTCCCAGGCAACAAATACGTGTGTCTTCAGAGCTACACTTCCACACAGACCACGTCAACAACCTGTGTCATGTAGACAGACAACACCTCCACACAGACAACATCAACAACCTGTGTCATGTAGACAGACAACACCTCCACACAGACACCATCAACACCTGTGTCATGTAGACAGACAACACCTCCACACAGACCCCTACCCACCCCCCCACCCTCCCACCTCCAACTCTTAAGTCGAGGTGGTGTCAGCTGTTGTTGCAATCTATGTCAGTTGGCAGATTATCTATGGCTCAGTGTGTGAAAGTGTGCGTGTGTGTAGACGGAACAACTCCTAAGGGAAAAAAAAAAACTTACAAGCTGGTGGAGGAGGAGGGAGAAGCAACTGGCGTGCGCAAATGAATAATCAACCTGAAGTTGCCAAAGGCGGTAATCGGTTGAATTGAGTTTGACGAACGACCTATTGGTTCACGTCCTTACAGCCAGGCTGTTTTGTGGTGGGCTTCTGATGACGGGGAGTGTGAGGCGTGACGTTTCTATACGGCCTGGAAGGTGTCAAGGCATCTCTTTGATTGACAGTGTGATGATGAACGTCGCTTGGGGGGGGGGGGGCGGGGGGGGGGGGGGGATGCTATGTTGCACGTGAAACACGGAGCCTAATGAAGACATCAAAGAGTCAACTTCTGAACGTCTTGAAGACATCCAGGGTGTCTTCGTGTCACAGCTGACAGAGGTGTCAACAGTTTCGTTTAATTAAGCGTTGATGAGATAAAACTTCACCCATTGCATTTTAGACCGTGGGTGAATACGCCAAGAGCATTGCTGCGAACCCTTTGATTAAATAAGTATTGGCCAAGGAAGCACGTGAACATGGAGAAAGATGTACAGCTGCAGGCGTTCAGGCCTCGCTAAAGGGTAAGAGATGTCACGCGGTTTGACACCTTGGGGACGTGGGTATCTCAGCTCATGCAGACGTTGGTGATGAGAGTAAGGGATCGCGTTCACCTGCTGGTGAAGACATCAAAGTGTCGCCTGCAGACTACTGTTGAAGATGCAGTGTCCTCTGTATATCCTTGAAGCTTCACGTTGCAGGACATGTGTGGAAGTGTGGCCTTTCTCCTCTCATCACGTTTTCTCGTCCGTCACGTGTTGATCACATGACTTTCAGGGTGTGTGTGTGTGGGGGGGGGGGGGGGGGGGGGGGTATCTGTGACGCTGCAGATCCTCATATGACACCGGGGTGTAAATATGTAACGCCAGAAACATGACAGTATGGTTTGTGTGTGTGTATATATATAGCTGTAACGCTACAAACATGACAACGGGGCATGTAAAGGCCTATCTCTATCACTAGAAAACGTAAAGTTAGAGTATGTATATCTGTAGCGCTAGACAGATGACAGTTGGATGTGTATACCTGTAACGCTAGATAGAGACATGACCATGGGCTCTATATAATACGTAACGATATATATATATAAAACAGTAACGAACGTTAGTGATTCTAAGTGTTAGCATGATGATGCCGTGGCACGCACAAGATACTACTGTTCTAACTTCATATTTGTCACTGGGCAAGACACCACACATAACAGCTTTCGTTTAAAAGAAAAACCGGACTGATGTCAAGGTTTTTGATAGTGTGCAAAACATGTCATCCCAAGGAAATCAATGTTTATGTATGTCCGAGGGGAGGGGGGCGGGGGGCGTAGCTAAATGGGGAAAAACTAACAAATACAACCATAAAAAAAAACAATGTTCGATTACACCATCACGGACTCGTCTTAACAGATAATATATTCACGATATCGACAGTTTTCAAACGAAAGGCATCAGACGTTATATTATGAGACAATGGGTGAAAAAAAAATCAGAACAAAAATAGTAACCAAATTTAATTTTAGTTCAACATAATAGTTTTTGTACATTCTTTCAGTGAAATGCAAATATGATTTATCGGTACGTAGGAAACAGGTTTTTGCTTTGTTCAGAGAAGATTGTTGAAGCCGTGTTGTACTGTGGAATCTCTAATACCAATCTGGTTATGTCCCTCGTTGAAATTTGCTGAAATCATGATGTTTGAATACAAACACAAATGTCTACGAAGTCGTGTGTGAAAATGACTGTACATAAGCGGGAATAGCTATACACACGGTGTACACTAATAACGGAAATGTCTATACAAAGGTGTACACTAACGGAAATGTCTAGAGAACGGTGTACATTAACGGAAAATGACTATACAAAGGTGTACACAAGCGGAAATGCGTTCACAGGAGTATGCAAAGACAAAACAAACCTGTGCGAAGGTGTGTACATAGACAACCGCCTGGTGGAATACAGTGCACCACTGGAAGCAGACGTCATTGTACAGACAGTTACACAGACAACTGTCTGTTTATGTAAATGGGTGTAATTGTACAGAGACAGGTGACTGTTTAAAAAGAAAGAAAAAAAACGAAATGCAAAAATACAAACTGTACTGATCACATATGGTTGGGATTTTTTTTTCTGAAGGCGTGGTAAAAGTGAAAAAGGGGGACACACACACACACACACACACACACACACACACACACACACACGAGAGAGAGAGAGAGAGAGACAGATGCACACAATCTGTGACGTTTGAGCCCCCGAGTCACCATGTGTGCGGAGTGTGTCTACAAAGACGTTGGTTCTCCAAGCAGAGGGACTGTGATCTGATTTCAACATTGGCAAAATCGTGCTGACTGGACCAATCTCCAGCCGTGTCGACAGTGTGTGGCATGCTCTGTCTCGCACACTCTCCTCTCCAGACTGAATATTCTTACTCGTGTCCTTCCTACTTCATGACAATAACTGTATTGTTTGATTAACTTTCTGTGAACTGGATTTGCATTTGTCTTTGTTGGGTTCTCTCTCTCTCTCTCTCTCTCTTTGTTTTGAGCCGCTGGGACTTCGTGATCTCTTTGTTATGTTCTTGATGTTTAACTTTACCTCTGATCAGGATATTTCGTCCATTGTAGAGTCTGTGAGGTTACCTTCGCTCGCAAGGTGCGTGGTGTCATTTATTACAATAGTGAGCGTGTCTGGCGTTGTTGATGTGTGTGATATGGCCACAGACACAAGTGATGGTCATCGCACCAGACCATGGGACCGAGTCAGTGACCACAGGGTTCAGCCAGGAGACAAGCCACGAGACCCACTGGGCTTCAGACTCGTTTGTACTCGTCAGCCTTGTGACTCTTGTATCCAGGAAAAGGATGGCTGATTCTTGGCTTTATCTTACACGTTGTCAAAGAATATTTCCCAAAGACATTCTAAGATGATTGATTGGCATTTGAGATGTTTTGGTAATGTCAGTGTTTTGTTTAATGAATAATGTTCAATCGTAAAAATAAAAATAAATAAACGTAGAGTATGTTTCTTTCGTGTGAAACGCCAATGGTAAAATGCGTCAACGTTAGATTAATTGTATTCGGTCATTTCACTGACAACATTTTAGCGGTATTCGATCGTACGAGTTATACATTGTTGATACTGCTTTCCGGTAAAACGCTCTTATCGTATGTTTCGTCAGCTATTATATTTTTTTAATCGTACGTTTCCTGTAATCATTTTAAAGTGCTTTCAGGACAGTCTTGATCATCATGCACAGTAGCCTGCTAGAGCTAGTAGCTGACCAGAAATTGTGGGGAGTGATGGAATGTCTTCATTGATGCATACCTTGGCTGTCCATAGCCTTAGAAAGAAGCAACAACAACAACAACAACAACAACAACAAACCGAAGAGAAAAAGAATTTCGATTTGTGGAAACACTATGAGCATTGTCGTTTTCTTTGCTCTTCGCTATTCCAATTGAAAACTAAGCACACAGTTTATACAAATAGTCTGAGAGAGAGGGGGCGGGGGTGTGGGGTGGGGGGGAGAGGGAGGGAGGGAGAGGTACGGATTCGGATAATTTATTCAAGTATAGGCTGTTGCCTCTCATGAAGGGGTGCAAACACATGATGAAAAAAGCAACAAGAGAGAGAGAGACAGACAGACAGACAGACCGACAGACCGACAAAGCCAGAGAGTGGGTCTAGAGTGGTCCAAGGCAACACGAAGCGCGTTGTCTACAATTTGCTAGAGAGAGACAATGTAGGTGCAGCGTATACAATGTGTTAAAGAGACAATATAATCATCTCTTTCTTTCGTGTCTCTCACCATTTCGTTTCTAGTTTTGCTCACTGGTTTATCGATCGATGTTTTTTGTCAGACCACTGTCTAACCTGCCCCTGAAGTTTGTTACCTGCACGGATTCCACGGACACGTTCCTTCGCTGCTTCGTCAGTGCCAAAGAGAGCTTTGCTGTTGGTGAAAGTGATGTCAGTAGATGATTTAGCAGTCATCCTGTGATCATGAAACATATTTTTTTAAAATATTTTTTTAAATCTCGATTCATTGTAGGTATAGATTTATTTAGGACTGATCGGTTAACTTCCGCCCTCTCGTACCCCCCCCCCCCCCCCCCCCCCCCCCCCCCCCCCCCCCCCCCCCCCCCCCGGTCCCAGACCCCGTCCCAAAATCTAGTTAAAAATACGCTTCCTCTCCGTCCTTCCATTGAAGACGTGAAATGCAAAACATGATTTTGTGGTGATGTTGATCATGATGTTTACAGTTTTTCCTGGCACAGCTGTCACACAGAGTTGACTTCAGTGTTTTCATGTCATTTCTCATTTCTCTCAGTCCTATGATAGGTCCTCGACTGCCATTGTGCATTCATTCATTCATTCATTCATTCATTCATGCATCCATGCATTCATTCATTCCTGCATTCATTCATTCCTGCAGTGGATTCCAGTTCGGTCAGTCTGTCAAGTCTGCACGTTTTGTTTCGTATCATTACTTCAGCTGCGTCTGTCCCCGTTATTTGAACACCTCATACCTGTTCTTACTCTTCATTGGGTGTTTTGTCATTGTTCGGGGTTTAGAGAGACAGGGACGGGAGGGGGGTGGGGGTGGAGTGGGGAGGGGGAGGGGGGGTGCTCTTGGGAAATCAAGGTTTTCGCTTTCGATAGATTTTTTTTTTTTTTTTTTTTTTTTAATGACCACTTTCTAGAAAGTGATTGAAAAGATTCGATTTATTGGACAAACACATATGGCATAGAGACCTCCATTTTCCAATTGGCATTTCGTTTAGTGTTTCACGCCAAACAGGTGGTTGCCTTCATGATAAAGTGTACTTGAATTTGCGCGTGGTGTGAATAGATATTTGACATTTGTTCTGTGATTTTTATGTATGTGTTTTTGGTTGTATTTTTTACATAATGAATTGTAACTTAGATATGCATCGTTGTCTTTTGATATACATGTATATATACATATTTATTTTTTTCTGCACTGAATGAAGTTTAGTCCACTTTAGTTTTAGCGCACCAAAAAAATGGTAGAGCTGGTAATCAGTTTCACTTGAATTATGGTTTCTTGTTTCCAACTGTTTTGCATGTTTAAATTATACCTCACAAGAAAGCATGTATGTCAGTTTCATTCCTAAAACAGAAACAAACAAACAAAAGCACGAGCACACTTTTCCCTCCTTGTGGCGATCGCTTGTCTTAGGCCACAGGCTGGTAAATGGATACACGAGGGAAGGAAGGAGTTAATATTCAGTAACAGTTTTTTTTTTTCTCCGGTCGTTTATTTTGCGAACTCAACATTCCATAGCCCTTCTTTTGCAACTCGTCTTTGTTTTTGGTTTTGTTTTTGTTTTTTTGTTGTTGTTTTTTTTCTTTCCATGACCACAGCATACACATTTAACATTTACAGGCGTTTGGTTTTGGCGGGTTTTTTGTTTGTTTGTTTGTTGTTGTTGTTGTTTTTTTGTTTTGTTTTATTATTATTTATTTATTTATTTATGTAAGCTTATCTATTATTTATTCACTTTTTTTTCTCAAGGCCTGACTTAGCGCGTTGGGTTACGCTGCTGGTCAAGCATCTGCTTGGCAGATGTGGTGTCGCGTATATGGATTTGTCCGAACGCAGTGACGCCTCCTTGAGCTACTGAAACTGAAACTGAAACTTTTTTTTGGTTTGTTTTTTGGTGTGTTTTTTTTTTTTTTTTTAAAGAACGACCACAGGAACTTGTTCAATGTGTTGGATTGTCTGTATAGTGCCCAGTAACGTTCTTGTACCAGGGTCTCTGGTTTGAAAACGAAAAGAGGCATTGGACCACAATAGTACACCTGTTTTGTGCTTCTTTCTGATGGTATTTTTGAATCAGTAAGCAGATTCCTTTTTACCTAAGCCGCCTTAAGCCTCTGTGGTATTTCCATGCAGACATTAATAGCATGAAAGAATAATATAAAGTTGTTTGTTGTTGTTGTTGTTGTCGTTTTGTTGTTGTTGTTTTTCTATTTTCATGAACCATGACTGTTTTGATTTGTTTAAAAAAAATATAAAAAAAAGAAAGAAAGAAAGAAATTGATGAAATGGTACAGTTTTATCTATCTCTCTCTTTCTCTGCGTTTCTCTTTTTGTCTCTCTCTGTCTCTGTTTCTCACTCTGACTGTCTGTCCGTCCGTCCGTCCGTCTGTCTGTGTATCTGTCTGTCTGTCTGTGTCTGTCTCTCTCCCTTAATTCTCCCTCTCCCTCTCCCCTCTCTCTCCCTTCTCTCTCTCCTCTCTCTCTCTCTCTCTCTCTCTCTCTCTGTGTCTCTGCCTGTCTGTCTGTCTCTCTCTCTCCGTTTCTCTGTCACTGACATGTGGTGTCAATGGGCGTGATGTTTTGACCAAATGATGCATGGTGTGTATGTATATTATATATGTGACGTGTGCCATGTCACCTGGTACCATTCCCCCCAACTCACTTCGTAGCTTGGAGCTGGTCTCTGCTTGCGGTGGTGGGTCTGGTCTACATGCATGCTGCAAACTGTCCAGGTTTTGTGTGCCGTGTCGTGTCGCGCGCGCGCGCGAGCGTATGTGTATGTGTGTGTGTGTGTGTGTGCTGTGTGCACGTGTAAGACGTTGCTGCTATGTTGTTTTGCTGTTAATATACATTCGGGAATATTGATATAGTGTTAAGCAGAAAGAGGGTGGTGTGAGTGGAAGGAGTTTGGTAGAGGGGTGGGTGGTGGTGGTGGGGGGGCCAGGGAGAGGGGGGTGGGTGGCTGAGAGTAGGAAGGTGGAGGGAGAAGGGGGGGGGGATCCTGCGTTTGAACCTCAGTCCATGAAAAGAGCGCGTGTGGCAAGACATTGAGTTTAGTTTGACGTCAGAACACATTTACATTTTACTTTTCTTTCTCTTTTTTTGAGGGAGGGGGAAGGGGAGGTGGCGGGGCGGGGAGGGGGGCGGCGGTAGTTGTTTTTGTCGTCGTTGATGTTGTTTTTGTTGGGTTTTTTTGTTTTGTTTTTTTTTTCGGGGGGGGGGCGGGGGTGGGGGGGTGGGGGTTCAGGGGGAGTTCAGAGAGAAGTGGGAAGGGGTGGGGGGAGGGGTTGGTGGTATATTCTTGTTTCCATAAGCCACCGAACGCTGTCAAGGATTATGGGATCTTAAACATGTGCGTATTTGATCTTCTGCGTGCGTATACACACGAAGGGGGTTCAGGCACTAACTAGCAGGTCTGCACGTTTGTTGACTTGGGAGATCGGAAGAAAAAAAAAACTCCACCCTTTACCCACCAGGCGATCGTGACCGGGATTTGACCCCGGGACCCTCAGATTGAAAATTCAACGCTTTAATTAACCACTCAGCTTTCGCGTCCGTCATTCAGTGCTGCTGTGATCAGTGATACAACCCAGCCAAGTCGTGACTTTGCTTATCAAACTCCCACAGAAAGTCAAATAACCAACCATTGCTAATTTATGATAATCTTCTTCTTTTTTCCCCCCGTGATCTGTTGAATTCAGGTCAGGTGGTGTGGGAAGGAAGGAAGGAAGGAAGGGAGGAAGGGAGAAAATGGTGTTTAATGTCCCGTCACACTTATTGGTGATTGTGGATTTCATGTCTCCTGGCTTACAGCCTGACCACAGAAAAAAAAAAAATTCTCTGTGCTGGCTGAAAACAATTCACAGACTTACCTGATTAGCACCTGCTTCTTTATACAACAAAGTCTTAGAACGTTGTTTATTTTGTTTGTTTGTTTGTTTGTTTTTCATGTTTTATTTTTTTATATTGGTGTGTTGTTATTTACTATCCATAATCCTTTGTATAAGACAGCACTACAGACGCCTACTGAACTGAGAAAGAGAAATATGTTGATGATCAACTGTATGGATACTGAGCATTAGACATTAAAATTTTTGTTGAGGGTAATTATTGTTGTAAAAAAAATAAATAGTGATGATCACTATTTATCATCAATGCTGAGCTGAGCTAAAGAATAAAAAATAAAAATAAAAGAGAAGAAAACTCAAGGCACTTCGGGACATTGTCCGTTATACATGTGGTAGGATTCTGTTCTTGTTTGGGGCGTGAACCAGATACAGTTCCACTTTGTTCTTCATGACGAATGGTTCAACCAACATTTCCTCTTCTTTTTTTCTTCTTTTTTTTTTTTTTTTTTGTTGTTGTTGTTGTTGTTGTTGTTGTTGTGTTGGTTTTTTTGGGGTTTTTTTGGTGTTTTTTTTTTCAGTTGTCTGTTGTTGTGTGTGGTCCTCTTTTTTTTTCGGGTGATAACTGATGATATGTCTTCGTGGTGGAATTTCAATCAAAAAATAAAGGAAGGGTGGGGGGGGAGGAGGGGGGGCTTGCAAAGACAGAACTGTATTCATAAATAATAATGATTTATGATAATAACGACGATTAACTGATGGTGATGATGACGATGACGGTAATGATGATGGACCAGCGGTGATGGGTGGGGGGGGGGGGGGGGGGGGGAACAAAGCACGGTTGAGTTGGACCGTCCTCTGCCAAGTGACTGCAGGAGGGAATTGGCGTCCAGTGTCGGGAAGGGAGTGCGAGTGCCTTATGACACAGGTCAGGCTACAAGACACAGCGTTGTAGGACAGGTGTGCTGTGCTGTGCTGTGCTGTGCTGTGGTGGACACGATGTGTTAACCTCAGTTCCTGTCTGTGAAACAGCACCAGGTCTCACAATAATCATGAGCTCTGGCAATGGAGCAGAGCGGGGCGTTGTTGTTTTCTATAACCAAAAAAAAAAAAAAAAAAAAAAAGGAACATGACTGTCAAGGAGGCTTAGCTTTGTGTGTTATGCAATGAGTGTAACTGACAAAGGACGATCACTTTTTAGTGTGTTGTTATCTTAGATTTCGTTATGTTGAAGCAAGGACATTGGGGATCTCTTGTCATATGTTAGATCACCTTTTTTTTATCTTAGATTTCCTTATGTTAAAGCAAGGACCTGGAAAATCTCTTGTCATTTGTTGAATCACTTTTTTGTTATCTGTGTTAAAGCAAGGCCCTGGAAAATCTCTTGTCATATGTTGAATCACCTTTTTTTGTTGTCTTAGATTTCGTAATGTTGAAGCAAGGACCTTGAAAATCTCTTGTCATATGCTATTTCTTTTTTTCGTTATAATGAAGCAAGGCCCTTGAAAATATCATGTCATATGTTGGATCGCTGTTTTGTTATCTTAGATTTCGTTATGTTGAAACAAAGACATTGAAAATCTCTTGTCAAATAGTTGATTTTTCCCCCCGTTATCATAGATTTCGTTATGTTGACATTGTTGTGAGCAATTTATGTGATGATGATGATGATGATGATAATGCTGATGATGATGATAACGATAATGATGGTGATGATGATGAACACGATGATGTTAACAAAGAGCCTGATGATGTGTAATGTCGTTGCGATGTGCAGTCGACAAACACGATGACTGAAGTCGCCTCCAATAATAAGGAAAAAAAAAAAAAGCCCTAGCAGATCCACGTCCTTAACTGAACGTCCGTCCATTCCATTATTAAAACACGTTTTTTGATTATTACTTTGTTTCGGTTTGAATACTATGTCCAGTGTCAGGAGTTCTCAGTAGCTGTGCTTGTATAAATACCGAATAAGGTAAAGCTGACGTATACTGTTGTTGACATTTAGACAGCACCCAAACGCTGTTGTGATATTATTGCTTGAAATTTACACTGGTGAAACTTTTGGCTGTTGACGTTTATGGTACGCCATACCAATGGAAGCTGTTCTGATGTATGTGAGGTTTTAGTTTAGTTCTGTATTCGTTTTTGTTTTGTTTTGTTTTCCTTTTTTTTCTAGCCATGTCTTCCTCTTTCCTGAACCCAAAGACATGTGGCTGACATCCTTCTCCTCCCATCATGTGCTTCAACTGTGTTCTCTTTTTTTCTTTTCTGGATTCCCTGTTGGATGCACGTCCCTGATCAATCACATGGCTTCGTACATACGGTGACGACCCCCTCACCACGCCACCCCACTGCTACTTTCGCTTTCTGTGACCGTTCTGTTTTTCACCCAAGACATCAAGCTTTAGTGTCAGTGTGTGCAAGGGAAGAACTGGTTTGAC
>NC_134880.1:9832236-9839736 GCF_041734735.1 Babylonia areolata | reverse complement strand
TGTCAGCTTCATGTTGTATTTGTGTTGTATTTGATCAACTGGGTGTTCGTCATAATTTGTGTTCTTTAAAGAGGAGGCTGTTCACTGAACCCTTCGTTTGTCGTTTATCGTTCAGTGCACTGGCACAACAAGGGCTCTGAGTGAGAGTCTCTCCTTCTCCTTCTACTTCCATTTCTCCTTCTTTCACTTCTCCTCCACCTTCTTCTACTTCTCCTCCTTCTTCTTCTTTTTGGGAAGGCAGTGTTTGATACTGGGTATCACTGTGGTCCTTTCCTCCTGGCTACAAGGGCAGATTTGGACACTTGGACTCTACACGTGGGTCCATAACTGGGAATACCCACCCACACAGCCGACTGTTGCTTGGTGTATGGATCGCACTGAAAGACCCATGTTTCGTCACCACTCAGGATTTCCCTGACGCGGTTTGAACATCTTCCACTGAATTTGTGGCCCGAAGTTTGCTTAAACAGCTGTGGCACTGGCAAGACTGAACCCCATATGGAAAGACAATAGAATCACCGTCCGTCACAAGATCAGACTCATGTGTACATTGGTACTTTCTATATTTTTGTACGCTTGCAAGACGTGGACTTTCACCGTAGAACTGCAGAAGAAAATCCAAGCTGTGGAAATGAGATGCTATTGAAAGATCTTGGGCATCTCGTATCTCGAACACATCAACAACCAACGAACAAGTTCGCCAGACTCGTCACTCAGCATATTGGGCCACACGACGCCCTACTGACCATCGTAAAGAAACGAAAACTAAAATGGTATGGTCATACCACAAAATCAAACGGCCTTGCTAAAGTCATCCTCCAAGGAACGGTAGAAGGGAAGAGAAGAAGAGGCAGACAAAGGAATAAAATGATCTGACATCATTGAAGAATAAGACAGGGCTGACATTTGCTGAGACACAATCACTCTCACATGATCGTCCAAAGTAGAGCAGGCTAGTGCACGAGTCAACATCACAACATCTTGGTCCCACGGGGCTAAGGGACCTAGAGCAAGAGCCATTGAATTTCCTAAGCATATGCTACATCATTCCACTCTAACCCCCTTTAGCTCTCCAGTTAAAAACTGTGAATAACACAACGGACGCGTCGTTTGTTTCTCATCTCATCTATCCCTTGACCCGTGGGTGGGTCGTTGGGGCACCATGGATGACTGCCTGGTCAGCTCGCGCCACCTGCCTCGGTCCTCAGCGGCCCTTTGAGTTGTGGCAAATGGCAGGCCCGTCCACTCTTTGATGTTGTCCTCCCACCGCTTTCTCTGTCTGCCTCTCTTCCTCCTTCCTTGTACGGTACCCTGCAGGATGGTCTTGGCTAGGCCGTCTGATCGTGTGACGTGTCCATACAAGCTAATAGCGTAGAACTGTTCCCAGGCTTCCCAGAGGAATGCCCAGCTCCTGTTGCATCTCCTGCTCTGTTGTTCTGGGAATGGCCTTCACCAGAGACTGCGGCATGGTTACGTTGTCCTCGATAACCGCAGTTACTGGACGGCTGGTACAGATGTTATCTTCAAGCGTCAGTCTTCCGAGCTGAAACTCTTTATACCACCTGGTATCTGTTGATGATGATGATAATGGATACTTGTAAAGAGCCTATATTCAGCCGGAGCCCAAGCTCTAAGCGCTTGACAAACACGGGGTCATTTGCACAATGAACTGCCTACCTGGGTAGAGCTACCTGATTTCTGCCATTGGGCGCTCATCATTCGTTTCCTGTGTCATTCAGTTAGATTTCAGTCACGCACACATACACATTCAGACAGACATGTAACATTTTACGCTAATGACCTTTTTGATTATTTACCCCGCGATGTAGGCAGTCATACTCCGTTTTCGGGGATGTGCATGCTGGGTCTATTCTTCTTTCCATAACCCGCCGAACGCCGAAATGGACTGCAGGATCTTTAATGTGCGTAATGGATCTTCTGCGTGCGTATACACACGAAGGGGGTTCATGCACTAGCAGGTTTGTATACCTACATATGCTGACCTGGGAGATCGGAAAAATGTACACCCTTTACCCACCAGGCGCCGTTACCGAGATTCGAACCTGGGACTTCACATTGAAAGCCCAATGCTTTAACCACTCGGCTGTTGCACCCGTCAACTGTAGCTCTAGAAGGAGACTGCTTCCCTAAACACAAGACAAACTCGAAAGGCATTCTTCAAGACACGCACCTTTCCGGAGGGACGCATATAGTCATTGCATGAAAATCAGGTCAGCTCGGTTCAGCGTTGGCTTGAGAAGCGATTTTGCCTTGCAGTTCAAAATTCAACGACCGAATGTTCTGGAGTGTACATGTGACTACCAAAACCGTTTGAGACAACTAAACTTGCATTCACAAAAATACAGAAGATATAGAGGAGACATGATACAAGTATTCAAGATAATTAATAAAATGGTTGACACTGACCCCTGCACATTCTTTTCTACTAACAAACTCCATGTTACCAGAAGTTCAAATACTAACCTTTTCACAAAATTTTGCAGAACAAATATTCGTAAGTTTTCTTTTAGCTTTAGAGCAGTTAAAGGATGGAATGCACTGAAAAATTCAACAAAAACAGCTAAAACTATTGACCAGTTCAGGAATCTTCTAGACAATGACTCTAAATCATTAATAAGACCATTCGATTTTGATGAATGAACATTTATAAAATTTCATACACATGTACGCAACCCTAAACTATTTCTATATTAAGAAGGGGCGTTGAAAAGCCAAAAATGCTTTTAAAAGAAAGTCCCGTATTCTGTACCTGTACCTGTACCTGTGAATGCTATGCCCAAAGTGATTATCAACATGACGTAATATTTTCGATGGTCATTTCATAAGTTACGTCACATCTCAGAACTTATTGAAAAGTCCCAGTATCGTAACAATTTGTATTGTATTGTATTGTGGTGTTGTGTAGTGTAGTGTAGTGTAGTGTAGAGAAGTGTAGTGTGTGCACTGTACTGTATTTTTGCTGTTTGTCACAATACATTGCCCTATGTGATATATGGTCTGTTTTCCCCAAGGAGAGTGCGTCGTTACAGTGAGAGAGCTACCTATTTTTTCTGCAAAAGTGTACCCATTAGTTTTCCTGTCAATTGTGGGTTTTTCTAGAGAATTTTGCCAGGGACAACTCTTTTGTTGCCGTAGGTTCTTTTACGTGCGCTACACACAGGACCTCACATAACTATACTAGGTCACCACTCCAGCAATAAGCTTAAAGCTTCGCATAAACCCCTGAATATACCTGGACCAAACTCTGCTTCCGTCTGAAAGTTTTCTTGGTGCCATGCGAAAGGCTTTCAATTATTCATCCTCCTGGTAACCATCAGTGAAGACTGTATGCCGGAATGAAAATTGTATGACACTGCACACGTCACGATCAATACTCTCAAGAAGAGGTGTGCTCAGGTAAATATGAAATAATAATGATAATGATAATAATAATGATAATAATGATAATAATGATAATAATAATAATAATAATATTTGTGCTTGTACTTCTCTTTTTTCTTCTTTTCTTTTTCTTTTTTTTTTCATCACAACAGATTTCTTTGTGTGAAATTCGGGCTGCTCTCCCCAGGGAGAGCGCGTCGCTGCACTACAGCGCCACCCTTTTTTTTCTTTTTTCTTTTTTTTGTATTTTTTCCTGCCTGCAGTTTGATTTGTTTTCCCTATCGAAGTGGATTTTTCTACAGAAATTTTGCCAGGAGCAACCCTTTTGTTGCCGTTGGCTCTTTTACGTGCGCTAAGTGCATGCTGCACACTGGACATCGGTTTATCGTCTCATCCGAATGACTAGCGTCCAGACCACCACTCAAAGTCTAGTGGAGGGGGAGAAAATATGGGCAGCTGAGCCGTGATTCGAACCAGCGCGCTCAGATTCTTTCGCTTCCTAGGCGGACGCGTTACCTCTAGGCCATCACTCCACTCCGGAATAATGATGATGGCGATGATATAAAGATGATGATAATGCTGCAGCTGCTGCTGATGATGATGATGATTTCATATAGCGCCCTTCCCTGTAAACACATGCTCAGCTGCACTGTAAAGTGTAAAAACCAACGTTTAAACTTCGCGTCCTAACATCGAAAGGAAAAATGTACATGTATAACCCCGCACAGATATCCAAACACTGGAACACTGACACGTGCTCCAATATCACCACATACTTCAAATCACTCATCATGCATATCATCTGCATAACAATGCCTAAAATGCAGCACATATGGGTATGCCACAAAGCTTAAAACCACTCCCTACATCCAGTTTTCACTTTCTCAAGGAAGCGTCACTTGTCATTTGGACAAACCCATATATGCTAGGGGCAGATGCCTGACAGATTGTGTGTGTGTGTGTGTGTGTGTGTGTGTGTGTGTGTGTGTGTGTGTGTGTGTGTGTGTGTGTGTGTGATTCTTTTCTTCCATCGTACAACAACAGCTTATGTAATGGACCGTTACATGCTTAAACTGTCGTGGTAATTCATGTAGTATGGATATCTTGAACACTGTCGGACTGAGATGGATTACGCAAACACAGGTACACACACAGACACACAGACACAGACACACACACACACACACACACACACAGATAGAAGGAGAGACAGATAGACAGAGAGGGAGAGACACACACACGCGCGCGCGCACACACACACACACACACACACACACACACACACACACACACACACACACACACACACAAACAACATACATGAACACACGTTTGTGTGTGCTCGTAAACACACACACACACACACACACACACACACACACACACACACACACACACACACACACTTCCCCCCACCCTCCCCTACACTACATTACAATACACCCCACCCCCCACACTACCCCACTCCACCCCAGAGAAAACCAAAGATCCGTTACCACAGAACACAAAACATCACGGCCAAAACGAGAACATCAAAACATCACGGCCAAAACGAGAACATCAAAACATCCAACCAACAAAAACAACACAGAAATGCTATCCAGGACATCAAGAAAGAAGAAGAAAGAAAAAAGAAGAAGAAAAAAACAACAACAAATAAACACCACTGCATGAAAAACAACTAAGGCTGGAAAACCACGGAATGCACTGGACGAAGCGAAGCTTAATCTGGACTGGAGATCAGCTCTCTGGCTGTGTGGCTGGTGTGCTGCTTTCCTCTCTGCCTCACAGCCAAAGGCACATCTCTACAGTGCTTCCCCCACGACAACAGAGCCACACTCAAAGCCCAAACTGCCTCGTTCGTTCGCCTTTGAAGTCACAGCACGTGAGGAGTGCACGTTCATTTGTGTGTGACGACACAACGCGACAATACAGAACTGGGAAATCAAGTGCAGAGAGAGACAGACATATGAGTGCGTATGTATGTGAAAGATATCCATAATATACATATGTATTATGTGTGTGTATATATATATATATATATATATAGAGAGAGAGAGAGAGAGAGAGAGAGAGAGAGAGGGAGAGAGAGATTCATTATAGGCCAAGGCCCCAAAACAAAAGGGTATGTAACAGTATAATTATACCGTCACACAAAAAATATTGGTGTACAGTCTGTTATGAGCACAGTGTCTTTCTTAATTTAAATGCTCGATGCAAAAATACACACAGATTTTTTTACTACCTTTTGATTTGCTGAAGACATTAGCATAGTAAAAAGGAAGAGAGTTGGCTGCCTATAATATTTTTTTCTGGGATAAACTGTTGTCTTAAACTCTGAATCACGGGGCATACTAGGACAAAATGTACTTCATCTTCTTCGCAATGTCCACAAAGTGGGCACAGAGAGAGAGACAGAGACAGAGGCAGAGAGACAGAGAGAGACAGAGACAGAGGCAGAGAGACAGATACAGACAGAGACAGAGACAGAGAGACAGAGACAGAGACACAGAGAGAGGTCGGGACTTTGTATGTGGCTTTCTCTCCCCTGATTGATTTGCTAAACTCTTTTTATTTTTCGTGCTCATCTTTACAGTGTATCTCCAAAACGGACTGGCGGATCTTTGGCAACCAGAACCAACTGTGAATAAGATAATGCCCTCTTCTTTGTTGCTTTCTTCTGTTAATAGCTTTACTTCAGCATCAGTTCTGCCATTGCCCACATTGTCGTCCCATAGTGGGTGAAATGACTGTGTTGAAGAGGTGTGTGAAATGTTCAGGGAATTTCTTGCCATTCTTTTGCATCTGTCAGATCTTGTAGGTGGCGTACAAGCTGGATGTGCCTTTTGTGTGTCCCATCCATGATTTTCAGCGACCTGAATGACTGTTTGTTTAGTACTTCACTGCACCGTGCAGTGGGTTTTGAGGGTTAAATCGTGCTCTTGAGCCTCAATCTGTTCTAACTTGTGCCTGGCCTGCATTGAAGATTGATGGAATACACTGTGTCCTGATACCACTGGACGATACTGTTCAGCTGCTTCTGGACGGTCGCAATCTTTTCTGGAACATCTTGTTTTTTAAAATATGGAAGACTGTGAATTCGTCCGTTACAGTAAGCATATGGGTCATTCCATTATTGCTCAGATCTTAGATTGCAAGTCCTTTCGTTTGAACGTTGTAAAGGACAGCAAACAGCGGGAATCCTTGTGGCAGTCCCATGGAAAATTTGTAAGGTGTAGACATCCAGCTTCCAGTCTCATGTTCTTTCCTGAAGTGCTGGTGCTTTCTGTCTTGTTAGTGTGAAACTTGCTCCAGACTTTGGTGGCAGCTTCATGACTTGTACAAACTGACCTTTATTGTATGCATCTTCCAAGTCGATTGCTACCGCTGGTGTTGCTTCTTTTCTTTGAAATCCTTCAGATACCTCATATAGAAAAGCAGCTGCATTTTTTCCAGCTTCACTTACCAGTTCTGTATCTGCCTTAATTTTTTAGGAAGAATGCGCCTTTTGTTGTGTGTGTGTGTGTGTGTGTGTGTGTGTGTGTGTGTGTGTGTGTGTCTGTGTATGTTGTGTGTGTGTGTGTGTGTGTGTATGTGTGTGTGTGTGTGTGTGTGTGTGTGTGCACATGCATGGACGCATTGCATGACTGAGTGTGCGTGGGTACCTGATTATATCATTTCGTGGATGATATGTCGATGTTTAGTTCACTATGTGGTTGGGAAGACAGTACGTTGTACACACGAGACAGTTGTAAAAGGAAGCGATTCATTTTTTGTTGTTGGTTTTTTGTTTGTTTCTGGGTTTGTTTGTTTTCTTTGGTAAAACGTTACTTGCTGTTATACTCTACTCATATGATGTGCCTTGAGCATTAATGTATTTTCATGAAAGGCGCAACAGAAACAAACTATAACAATTACCTTATCATTCTGCAGTTATGAAATGCTATGATAAAGCAGCCGCTTTCCAGGCGATGGTCCTTCCCTAGTTTCGGTACGGGCTTGAAGAATCCGTGTTCCCGGCCCTCTGGTGCATTTCCATTACACCAAAGTGGTTTGACAGAGACGGAATAGTTTGCTTACATAGAGCAACACTCTCAA
>NC_134880.1:9824736-9827236 GCF_041734735.1 Babylonia areolata | reverse complement strand
GGGAGGGTGGGTGGACAGATGGACAGAGGAAGAAAGTGGTTGTAGAGAGGAGGGGAGGGGTGAGAGGAGGGTGGGTGTACAGATGGACAGAGGAAGAAAGTGGTTGTAGAGAGGAGGGGAGGGGGGAGGGTGGGTGTACAGATGGACAGAGGAAGAAAGTGGTTGTAAGGAGGAGGGGAGGTGTGGGGTGGGGGAGGGGGGTGGACAGATGGACAGAGGAAGAAAGTGGTTGTAGGGAGGAGGGGAGGGGGGGAGGGTGGGTGTACAGATGGACAGATGAAGAAAGTGGTTGTAGGGAGGAGGGGAGGGGTGGGGGGAGGGGGGGGGTGGACAGATGGACAGATGAAGAAAGTGGTTGTAGGGAGGAGGAGAGGGGTGGGGGGAGGGGGGAGGGTGGGTGGACAAATGGACAGAGGAAGAAAGTGCTTGTAGGGAGGTGGGGAGGGTGTCATTACATAAGGATGGGATTATCTTCAGAATTATCTTCCGTCCTGTCAACACAATACTTGCATGTACACGGATTTCACGAAGATAAACATCATGTGGAGTGATGGCCTAGAGGTAACGCGCCCGCCTTGGAAGCGAGAAAATCTGAACGCTCTGGTTCGAATCACGGATCAGCCGCCGATATTTTCTCCCCCTCCACTAGACCTTGAGTGGTGATCTGGACGCTAGTCATTCGGATGAGACGATAAACCGAGGTCCCGTGTGCAGCATGCACTTAGTGCACGTAAAAGAACCCACGGCAGCAAAAGGGTTGTTCCTGGCAAATTCTGAAGAAAAATCCACTTCGATAGGAAAAAACAAATAAAACTGCACGCAGGGGGAAAAAAAGGGGGGGTGGCGCTGCTGTAGTATAGCGACTCGCTCTCCCTGGAGAGAGCAGCCCGAATTTCACACAGAGAAATCTGTTGTGATCAAAAGAAATACAAATACAAAATACAAATAAAACACTAGCTTCCTCAAACTTTGCTTGTTTCCCATTCCCCTGCCCCCACCCCCCCACCCCCCACCCCGCCACCCCGACCCCCCTCACCCCCACCCACACCCCCAATCCTTTCACCCTCTCCCCCTTCTCACCCAAAGATTGTGTTTTTTGCAATCAATGATTACACGACAAAACAAGACATTACATATTCTCCATCCCCACCCCACCCCCACCCCCACCCCCACACCCCACACCCCTCAAACCTTTTACCCTCACCCTTCTCACCAAAAGATTGTGGTTTTTTGTGTTGTTGTTTTTTGTTTTTGTTTTTTGTTGTTGTTGTTTTTTTGTAATCGACGAAACAAGAAACATTGCCCAAGTTGTTTGACAAGGGCTGCTGGTAGTGGTGAGGGTGGTGCGAGGGATGTGTGTGTGTGGTGGGGGGGGGGTGGAGAGGGGAGGGGGGGGGGTAGGGGATTGTTGGGGGTGGTGTTGGAGGAGGGGGGGGGGGGAGCTGCCATGGTTGAATTAATTATTCATGATCACTTTTTCACCACGTTCCCCATCTTTTTAGCTGCGGGTGATGTGACATGTGGTGTTATCCCCCCCCCCCCCCCCCCCCCCATCAAAAACAACTACGTCGTTCTTTACGTGGATTGCTCAAGTGAGAACAGAGTTTTAGGGGGCAGATGAGAAACAAGAGAGAAAAGATAATAATCTGTGTGTTTTACCTTCGTTCTAATGGTGTGCCGTGACCTGCTGTTTGCAGCTGTGCCTGGAAGAGAGGAGTAGGAGGAGGGTGGAGGAGGTAGGGAGAAAGACAGACAGACAGACAGACAGACAGACAGAACAGACCGACAGACAGACAGAGACAAAGATGAAGACTTCTAAAAAATAGAGAGTTAGCGAGATAGAGAAAGAGAAGGAGACAGACAGACCGACAGAGACAAAGATGAAGACCTCTAAAAATAGACAGAGAGTTAGTGAGATAGAGGAGGAGGAGACAGATAGACAGACAGACAGAGACAAGAACAAAGACAAAGACCAACAGAAACAGACAGAGAGTTAGTGAGATAGAGATAGAGAAGGAGACATACAGACAGACAGCCAGACAGACAGAGACAAAGACCTCTAAAAATAGACAGGGAGTTAGCAAGATAGAGACAGGGGAAGAGACAGACAGACAGAGACAAGCACAAAGACCGACATAAATAGACAGAGAGTTAGCGCGCGAGATAGAGAAAGAGAAGGAGACAGACAGACCGACAAACAGACAGACAGAGACAAAGAACTCTAAAAATAGAGAGTTTGTGAGATAGAGATAGAGAAGGAGACAGACAGACAGACAGAGACAAAGACAAAGCCTCTAAAAAATAGACAGAGAGTTAGCGCGGGAGATAGAGAAAGAGGAGTCAGACAGACCGACAAACAGACAAAGATGAAGACCTCTAAAAAACAGACAGAGAGTTAGTGAGATAGAGGAGGAGGAGACAGATAGACAGAGGAGAAGACAAAGGCATCTAAAAATAGACTGAGGTTTAGTGAGATAGAGAAAGAGGAAGAGACAGACAG
>NC_134880.1:9787236-9794736 GCF_041734735.1 Babylonia areolata | reverse complement strand
ATATATATATATTTATCCAGAAAGAGAGAGATACATACATACATACATACATACATACATACATACATACAGATAGATAGATAGATAGATAGACAGATAGATAGATAGATAGATAGATAGATAGATAGTCAGATGCACTTGCAGACAAAACATACACACAAAACAGAGATAAGTGGGGTGATGGCCTTGAGGTAACGCGTCCGCATAAGAAGCGAGAGAATCTGAGCGCCCTGGTTCGAGCCGATATTTTCTCCCCCTCCACTAGACCTTGAGTGGTAGTCTGGACGCTAGTCATTCGGATGAGACGATAAACCGAGGTCCCGTGTGGTAGCATGCACTTAGCGCACGTAAAAGAACCCACGGCAACAAAAGGGTTGTTCCTGGCAAAATTCTGTAGAACAATCCACTTTGATAGGAAATACAAATAAAACTGCACACAGGAAAAAAAAGGGGTGGTGGTGGCGGGGGGGGGAGTGGGGGGGGGGGGGGGCGTTGTAGTATAACGACGCGCTCTCCCTGGGGAGAGCAGCCCGAATTTCACACAGAGAAATCCGTCCGACCCTGTGGCCTGTCTTCAGTGAGAATGATGTGTTGAGCAGGAGTAGTTCTACATCATCTGGAACTGAAAAGGACCCCCCCCCCCCCCACCCCCCTCCCCCCCCTCCTACCCCCAGACTCTTTCAAGTTTGTTCCCCTGTCTGTTCACTGGCCACAGTGTGGCACCCGGACTCGGCACCCGGTCTCTGCCTCTCGGTATATTCTACCCGTCGACCCACCAGCTGCTGAGGTAAGCAGACAAAATTTAATTGTTCATAGGCTGAGTTCGAATCCAAACGCTAATTCGTCGTTTCGTACCGATTATCAATCAATAATGCGTAAGTTCCCTCGGTTATTTCTTCATTTTAGTATTAGTTCATTTTTGCGTTAGGCCGATCGTTCTTTTATCCGTATGTAATAGTTTTGGGAGACACGTGGAATATGTGTACTTAAGTATATTGTAAATATTTCCCCCCTTCTCTTTGTCATAGAATAACACAATTACTTTGCGCGCGTTAACGGGGATCTAATCCTCTTTTTTCTGTTATTTTGTGCGCGGGATTTTTCACACGCCAAGACGTGTGTTCGATAAGATTTATAATGTGTTGTTGTTTTTTTCTTGTCCTTATTATTCATATATCTATGTCAAGACACATTTAATGTAAACTCCATGGATGGAAACGTAACAAAAGGTTAGTTCTTTTTACAATTCTAGTCGTCCAAGTCCAGACCTCGTAGTCAATTGTCTCGTTATTTTCTTGCGCATCACATTTATTTCTTTAGCGCAGTAAGAAAGTAAATTCAGAACCAAAAACAGCTCATGCGCGTTGTCGTTTACTCGCTTGTAACTTCATAAATTTTGTTGTTTTTCTTTTTCTTTCCCCAGTGGAGGTCCGTCTCGGGGGAAGTAACTGTAGTATGAATGCGTGAAAATGTTTTATTCATCCAGTTTTTCTCCCCTTTAAAACATATGCAAATACGTAACCCACGTGAGGGACAACAGCTTGTGTCCATTTATGAAATAACTATGCGATAGTGCCATTCTAAGCCCCGCTGAAGTCTCAACGTCCCTCTTGTAAATACCCCCTCTTCTTTAGCTCCATTCCTAACACTATCGTGAATGGAACTTTAGCATACACTTTGTGCTGCAGCTGTTTGAGCCGTTCATCTGATGAACTGATGTTGTCCTGCCGAGGTCTGGAGTTGTGAAGTCGCTCCGAGGACCATGCCCCGTCAAACCCCCAACCTGAGGAGGTGTACCTCCAGCTGACTGTGCCGCCGTATCACCTGGATGAGTTGACTGTGTCTTTGGGAGACAGGGTTGAGGGAGCATAGATGACTTCGTAGGGGAATAGTTCTGTTCGTTTGTTTGTTTGTTTGTTGTTGTTTTCCTAAATTTATTCTCGTCACCCATCGCTCTATTGTCTTTGCGAAGGTTTTTTTTTCCCCCGGGTAGAGGTATAGATTGGGGTGGTTGGGTGGGTGTAGCACTCTTTCCTATCTGCAGGCTAGCTAGCATATATATATTTTTGTTTGTTTGTTCTCTTTCTGCCTCTTTCTTTCTGACGTCGTGTGAATGTGTGAATAAAAGTTGTATAATATATTAATTTAATTTTTAGTGGTGTAAAGCATCCTTTAGACGCAACTAAAGTCCTGTCGAAATTTTGCCTCCAGTTGTCTTCCAGTCCAAAGCGTTCGATGTGTGTGTGTGTGTGTGTGTGTGTGTGTGTGTGTGTGTGTGTGTGTGTGTGTGTGTGTGTGTGTGTGTGTGTGTGTGTGCGCGTGTGTGTGTGTCTCTGTGTGTGTCTCTGTGTGTATGTGTGTGTGTGTGTCTGTGTCTGTGTATGTGTGTGTCTGTGTGTGTGTGTCTCTGTGCCTGTGTGTCTGTGCGTGTGTGTGTCTGTCTGTGTGTCTGTGTGTGCGTGTGTGTGTGTGTGTGTGTGCGTGTGTGTCTGTGTGTATGTGTGCGTCTGTGTGTGTGTGTGTGCGCGCGCGCGTGTATGGGCATGGTGAAAAGAAGCTTTTAGCTTATCCCTTTACCTTGAATAAAACATTCAAGTTCCAGTTCACGTTCTCTCCCCCACTCCCCCACCCCACCCATCCCTCCGTTACTCTGTCTCTCTGATTTTCACATTCATTATACTTCCCCTTCCTCCCTCCCTCCCTCCCTGCCCCCCACCCCCACCCCTCCCACCCCGTCCCTCCCCACTCCAACCACTCACTGCCTTACTCTGTGTGCAATATTGAACAGTGGTGAACCGTGTGAACATCAAAGGCTGTCTCCTGTAATGAGACATGGTTCTAATTGTTGACTCAGTCTGTCTGTCTGTCTGTCTGTCGGTCGGTCTGTCTGTCTGCCTGCCTGTCTGTCTGTCTGTCTGTTCTGAATGTCTCTCTGGTCTTTGTCTTCTTTCTGTCTCCGTCACTGTCTGTTCGTTTTGTCTGTCCGTCTGTCTGTCTGTCTGTCTCCCTTTCACCTCTCTCTCTCTGTCTGTCTGTCTGTCTGTCTGTCTGTCTGTCTGTGATTATTCTTCGTTGTAGTAGCAGTAGATGTAGCATTGTTAACAAAATTATCATTGTTGTGTCGTTATCGTTAATGTTGTTATTGTTATTCTTGTCACAAGGACAGATTGGAAGACTGGGCGATGCCTAAAATCTTTATCCTTGAGTAATAAAGTTTTTGAATCTTGAATCTTGAATCTTGAATCTTGAATCTCTCTCTCTGTCTGTGATTATTCTTCGTTGTAGTAGCAGTAGATGTAGCATTGTTAACAAAATTATCATTGTTGTGTCGTTATCGTTAATGTTGGTATTGTTATTGTTATCACAAGGACAGACTGGAAGACTGGGCGATGCCCAAAAATCTTTATCCTTGAGAAATAAAGTTTTTGAATCTTGAACCTTGAATCTCTCTCTCTCTCTCTCTCTTTCAGAACTATTCTCACCCTGTCTCCATCTTCTCCCTGTCAACTGGAACTGCGTAGAATCAGCTCTATCCGCCACTATCTCTCAACCGATGCAACCAAGACACTTGTATGCTCTCTGGTTCTCTCAAGATTGGATTACTGCAACTCTCTTTTGGCCGGCCTTCCCAAATACCTGTTAGACAGACTCCAACGAATTCAGAATAACGCTGCCAGACTCATTTGCAGAGCTTCTAAATTTGACCATGTTTCTCCTCTCCTTCAGTCTCTCCACTGGTTGCCTGTTTCTGATCGAATAGACTATAAGCTATCCACTCTGACCTTTTCTGCAGTCAACGGATCTGGCCCCAAGTATCTTTCTGAACTCATCCATATCTATACCCCGTCTCGCCAGCTCCGTTCTTCCTCTGATACTCGACTTCTCAGGATACCTCACGTCAGAAGTAAGACCTATGGACACAGATCGTTTTCTTTTCAATCGCCAAAGACGTGGAACAAGCTCCCTGATAACCTCCGTCACTCTGATTCCCTCGCATCTTTTAAATCTCATCTCAAAACTCACCTTTTCCCTCAGCAATAAGTTCAATTGTGGCAGGTCCACAACTACATGCATGTATATGAATGTGTATTGTGTGTGCGTGTGTTTATGTAAGTTTGTGCCTGCCTATGTGTGCGTATTTGTTAGGGTAGCTGTTAGATACACATGTATGTTAAAATGTATGTATGCAGTGTGTGTGTGTGTGCGTGCGTGCGTGTGTGTGTGCGCGTACGTGCGTGCGTGCGTGTGTGTGTGTGTGTGTGGTCACATTTTGGTGTGTGCATGTAACATAGATATAATGTTTTATGTTATCAAAAGCGTTTTTGTAAAGCACCTAGAGCAGATTTCTGGATAGTGTGCTATATAAGTATCCATTATTATTATTATTATTATTAACAGTACTGTCGTTCACATTCTCGTTCACAGAGTGAGAGAAACAGTCATATCATAGTCTTGTTTCCGTCTGAGAAGGCTCACAGACTGGGAAAAACAGTCATATCATAGTCTTGTTTCCGTCTGAGAAGACTTGCAGATTGGGAGAAACAGTCGTATCATAGTCTTGTTTCCGTCTGAGAAGACTCACAGATTGAGAGGAAACAGTCGTATCATAGTCTTGTTTCCGTCTGAGAAGACTCACAGATTGAGAGAAACAGTCGTATCATAGTCTTGTTTCCGTCTGAGAAGGCTCACAGATTGGGAAAAACAGTCGTATCATAGTCTTGTTTCCGTCTGAGAAGACTTGCAGATTGAGAGGAAACGGTCGTATCATAGTCTTTTTCCGTCTGAGAAGACTTACAGAGTGAGAGGAAACAGTCGTATCATAGTCTTGTTTCCGTCTGAGAAGACTCACAGAGTGAGAGGAAACAGTCGTATCATAGTCTCGTTTCTCAATGAGGAGTCCATAAGGAGAGGAAGCTGCAGTCATCCCAGGCTTGATGTCTGTTTCATTGGCAGAAACTCTGTTGCTGGTTGGGGGTTGTTGTTTGTTTGTTTGTTTGTTGTTGTTTTTTTGTTTTGTTGTTGTTGTTGTTGTTTTTGTTTCTTTGTTTGTTTGTTGTTGTTGTTGTTGTTGTTTTTGTTTGTTTTGTTTTTTTCCCCTTTCTGTCTCCACCTCTCTCTCTCTCTCTCTCTCTCTCTCTCTCCCTCACATACTCTCTCTCTCACCCCCTCTCTCTCTCTCTCATTCCCTCTTTCTGTCTCCACCTCTCTCTCTCTCTCTCTCTCTCTCTCTCTCTCCCTTTCTGTCTCCACCTCTCTCTCTCTCCCTCACATACTCTCACCCCCCCCCCCCCCACCTCTCTCTCTCTCTCTCTCTCTCTCTCTCTCTCTCTCTCTCTCATTACTCACTGACGATACTCTACACCAAGAAATAGGAATTTCTTATAATATATAAGCATCCTCAATTCAACTCAGGAAAACATGAAATAATCCACATCTTCTGACATCAACAGAACTCCATAAAAAGCGTGACGACAACCAGCGCGCGTGCGCATTGCATCGCAGTGCGTCGTGTCGTGTATAATCAGCGCACTACGTCATCCCACGCAGCACAGCACGAACGGCCTACGTAATGGACAAACTACCATGCCAACCACCAAACAAGTCAAGTCATCGCCTTCCTGCGTACACATTCAATAACAAATCACCGTGTCCCTTGCCTACCCCTGGTTCATAAATCAACGCCAAGTTGGGTTGTTTGGTGGAAATAGTTTACGTTTTGTTTGCGTGAAGCAATGAAAGCGGTCACCGTCGTCACAGAGCGAACAGAGAGACAGACAGACAGAGACAGACAGACAGAGACAGAGAGAGAGAGGTACCTAGGAGATGATGAATGTTCATTGCTATGATCAAATCAAACAACCAGACACGCGCGGGTACCTCGTTAGTACTCACCCGTCCACCCACGCACACACATTCACAATGTCTCGTGCACCCGCGCAGGCGTACGTTCAATCACTGCGTGCGCGCAAAGACACACACACACACACACACACACACACACACACACACACACACACACACACACACACACACACACACACACACACACACACACACACAAACACGCACGCGCAAGCACACACACACAAACAAGCACGCGCAAGCACACTTTGCGTGCTGGCACACAGACACAAACTCAAGCACGCACACACACACACACACACACACACACACACACACACACACGTGTCACACACACACACACACACACACACACACACACACGTGTCACACACACACACACACACACACACACACACACACACACACGTGTCACACACACACACACACACACACACACACACACACACACACACACACACACACACACACACACACACACACACACACACACACACACACACGCACGCGCAAGCACACACACACAAACAAGCACGCGCAAGCACACTTTGCGTGCTGGCACACAGACACAAACTCAAGCACACACACACACATGCACTACACTCACGCACGCACGCACGCACGCACGCACCGCGATTACTACTATAGCGACAAGTGTGGAGTGGAAGTGACCCAATGGTAACGCGTCAGCTTAGGAAGCGAGAGAATCTGAGGGTAGAGGATCGAATCCCACAGTCGCCAAAATGTTCTTCCCTCCTACAAGACCTTCAGTGGTGGTCTGGATGCTAGTCGTTCGGACTGGACGATAAACAGAGGTTCTTTGTCCAGCATGCACTTAACGCACGTAAAAGAACCCAAGGCAACAGAAAGGGCTGTTTCTGGTCAAAATTCCGTAGAAAATTCCACTTTGTTAGGTAAACAGATACACTTCCAAACAGAAAAAAAATGAAAAGAAAAGGTATGGGTGGTGTTTCACTGTAGTCAATGCGCTGTTCCTGGTGACAGCCGCCCGAATTTCGCACAGAGAAATCTGTTGTGACCAACAAAAAATGTATATATATATATATAGCAACTGATTCAATACGATACAATCTGTTTTACCTTCAGCACCAATAGTCTAGTGGTGGTTGTTTGCTTGTGTAGTACAACATCATATCCATTTCTAGCAACATGTTTGTTTGTTTTTTAGATGATACTAAAGGATAATTGTACAACCTAAAGCACAGTAACAAAGAGATCAAATACTACAACGTTTGTTTGTTTGTTTGTTTAAAAAAAAAAAACATTATTGGCGAACTAGGAAGAACCATCACTAGTACACGTCACTTATACTTGCATCTTTTCCACATGTTCCGATCAAATTACATACATCAAACCGAGAGAAAGAGACAAATAGACAGACAGACAGAGAAATGGAGACAGAGAGAGGGAGAGACAGACAGACAGACAGACAGATAACGATAACGATAACGATGTTTTATTCAGATTAAGAAAATGACTTGACACGATAAACCAACATCACAAATCAACCAAAAGTAGCTAATACAATACTCAACAACATTCACAAAATAACAATTCGAAGTCTCTTCAATGCCTCATATAAGTATATGGCCAAGTTTTGTTGGGTAAGCTCCTGTT
>NC_134880.1:9769736-9774736 GCF_041734735.1 Babylonia areolata | reverse complement strand
GGGAGAGAGAGATAGAGAGAGAGAGACAGAGACAGAGAGAGAGAGAGAGAGTTGGGGGAGGTAGAGAGAGAGAGGGTGGTGGGGATAGAGATACAGACAGAAAGGTTGAGGGAGAGACAGAGAGACAGAGAGAGACACACACACACACACACACACACACACACACACACACACACAAAGAGAGAGAGAGTGGGGGTAGAGAGAGAGGGGGGGATAGAGATACAGACAGAAAGAGAGAGGGAGGGAGAGAGACAGAGACAGACACACACAGAGACAAAGAGAGAGAGTGGGGGGGGGGTAGAGAGAGAGGGGGGTGGGGATAGAGATACAGACAGAAAGAGAGAGGGAGGGAGAGAGAGACAGACAGAGACAGACAGAGACAGACACACACACTCAGAGACAAAGAGAGAGAGAGAGAGAAAGAGAGAGAGGGGGAGGGGGTTAGAGAGAGAGGGTGGGGTGGGGATAGAGATACAGACAGAAAGATAGAAGGGAGGGAGAGACAGAGACAGACACACAGAGAGACAAAGAGAGAGAGAGAGGGGGGGGGCTAGAGAGAGAGGTGGGGACAGATATACAGACAGAAAGAGAGGGAAGGAGAGAGCGGGGAAGACAGACAGAGCTAATGAGAGACAGAGAATATGTGCCTGGAGGGGGTGGAGTGCAGAGAGAAAGAGAGAGGGAGAGAGAGAGAGGGGGGGGGAAACAGAGAGACAGAGAGAGAGAGGACGAGACACAGAGAGAGACCGAGAGACTGAGAAAGGTAGAGAGTTTAAGCCGGGGGGGGGGGAGAGGGGTGGAGCACAGAGAGAGACAGACAGACAGAGACAGAGATACAGAGGGAGAGAGAGTAGGAGCACACAGAGAGACAGACAGACAGAGAGACAGAGAGACAGAGACAGAGATACAGAGGGAGAGAGAGTAGGAAGAAAACAGAGAGAGAGAGAGACAGACATAGGGAAACAGAGAGAGGGAGAGAGACACAGAAAGGATGGGGGGTGGGGAGGGAGAGATTGAGATTGATTGAGATGGTTTATTCATATAGGCCACAGCCCCTTTGAAGGGGGATATACAGTAAAATGCTAAAGTCATACATTCAAAAGTCTTCATGATGTAACATATACATTTCTCCTTTTGAGTGCTTTACACAGATATAGAGCGAAATCCTTGACAGTCTTTTCATTTGTTGATGACATTAACATGATAAGTCTAAACAAGCAAGGGTGTTGACAGTATTTAACTGGAATCAATTGTTCTCTGAGATCTCTTAATACTGGGCAACACAGCACAAAGTGAACTTCATCTTCTTTAGATTCTTGACACATTGGACAAAACAAATTTTGGGCACATGATTTTCGATATCGATAATAATGCGTACATATTTCAGTAACACCTAATCTAAACCTTGCCAAAGTATATTTCAGATGTCTATCAAGTCTCATTGACAAATAAACTGGCATATTATAAGGTATATGACAAAACATTCGATACAAATGGGTGGGGAGGGAGACAAAACATTCGATACAAATGGGTGGGGAGGGAGACACAAAGAGACAGAGAAATAAAGAGAGAGAGTGGGGTCCGGGAGAACAGAGAGAAAGAGAGAGGGAGAGAGGGGGGGGAGTCAGAGAGAGACACATAGTAAGAGAGAGAGAGAGACGGAGACAGAGATAAACAGAGAGAAAGAGAGAGAGGAAGAGACAGACACAGAGAGAGAGAGAGACGGAGATAGAGATAAACAGAGAGAAAGAGAGAGGAAGAGACAGACAGAGAGAGACGGAGACAGAGAGAAAGAGAGAGAGGAAGAGACAGAGAGAGAGAGACAGAGATAAACAGAGAGAAAGAGAGAGAGGAAGAGACAGACACAGAGAGAGAGAGAGACGGAGACAGAGATAAACAGAGAGAAAGAGAGAGAGAGGAAGAGACAGACAGAGAGAGAGACGGAGACAGAGATAAACAGAGAGAAAGAGAGAGAGGAAGACGCAGACAGAGAGATAGAGACAGAGAGAAACAGACACAGAGAGAGACAAAGAGAGAGAGGGACAGAGAGAAACAGACACAGAGAGAGACAAAGAGAGAGAGGGACAGAGAGAAACAGACACAGAGAGAGACAAAGAGAGAACAAGAACAAGACCAAGAACAAGAGCAAAATTTTATTCCATAGGCCTCCGGCCCCTAGAAACAAAAAGAACAATGTAGAATGCCTATTAAGGAAAAACGAAAACATGAAACAAGCCATGCATGCAAGAAAGTGGAATTTCCTAAACCTACAGATTTTCATTCAGTTATTTTCACAACTGACAGCCAGTACAGAGGGCGTTACTCGTCTATATTACCTACGAAATTGTTTCGAATTTTCAATGCATAAAAGATATAAATTCCTAGGTTCTTAGTTTTAAGCATGCTGTCACATTTTAGCAATTGTGGTAGAGATTGTATGCTACAATAGTCCAGGTATTTATCTCTAATTTCGAAATACAAAGGACAAACACAAATTACATGTTCCTCATCCTCCGTGACTGCACACAAGCTGCAAAGTTTATCCTGATTATTGTTAAAAAATGATTTCAAAGTTGCTCCTTTAAGAGGTAATAGTCCCAAGCGTAATTTAACATTACAGTCTCTGAAACATTTTATGTTCACAAAATCAAAATATCTTTCATTTTCAAAGGTAAATTTAAATGTTCTATAGTAATTATACATATTTTTCTGCATTACGGAGCTTTCCCATTCTTGTACGTAAATATCTGTTAGTTGTTGTTTAAGCAAAGAAATAAAAGATTTTTCGCACCCAACCCCTTGTTGCAGCCAAGAGAGAGAGGGGCAGAGAGAAACAGGCAGAGAGAGACGGAGAGACAGAGAGAGAGACAGACACAGAGAGAGACAGACAGAGAGAGAGAGAGCACCTTCACTGCACTGTTCTGACAGACTAGCAACAGCGCCCATGTCAACTGACGCAACAAAAAAGGAAGTCACGATGGTTTCGGGCCAGTGTCCAAGAACCAGGCGGTGGAACGTCTACCACGCTTCAGAAGGGTGAAGATGGGGAAAGGAGCAAGGGGGTGTGGGGGGGGGGGAGAAAGAGGCAAGGGGAGGGAGAGGGGGGAGGCAGCAGAGAGACAGGGAGAGACAGAGAGAGAGAGAGAGAGACAGAGAGAACCCATAACGATGTTGTCTGGTTTCTTTCCGCTGCTGACAACAGCGAAATCAGCCAGTGAGCAGCCAACGTGCGTGAGGCAAGATTTTGTTTCACTTCATAGAATTTCATTTTAGTCATTAATTTTGTCTGTCTATCCACCTATTTATTCATTTATTCATTTACTTTTCTTTCTTTCTTTCTTTCTTTCTATCTATCTATCTACTTACTTAATCATCTGTTTATTTTGTCTGACTTTCTGTCTTTCCTTAGTATTTATTCATTCATTATTCATTCATTTAGCTAGTTAGGTAGTTCGTTAGTTAGTTTGTTGGTTGGTTTGTTTGTCTGTCTGTCTGATTTTCCGTCTATCTTTCCTTAGTTAGTTAGTTTCTTAGTTTGTTATTGGGTTAAAACCCTTTTAAAAAAAACCCCAAAACGGGGAAGTCACTTCACTCAAATAGAAACATTTTTTTGTTTAAAAGGGAAAAAAAAAAAAAAAAAAAAAAAGGGAAAGAGGAGGAGGGGGGGAGGGGAAGGGGGAGGGGGAGGGGGAAAAAGGGGGAAGGCCCAAAAAGCCCTTTTTTTAAAAAAGGAAGGAAGGGGGAGGAGGGTTTTTTTTAAAAAACCGGGAAAAGACAAATTTTTTTGTGTGTTATTTTTGCGCCATTTTTAAAAAATTTTTTTTTTCATTTTTTTATCTTTTTTTTTCCTAAAGGGGTTTTTTAAAAAAAATTATTTTTTTTTTGGTTTTTAATTAAAAATTTTTTATTTTTTTTTCTTTTCCTTTTTCTTCTTTTTTTCCCTGCCTTTCCATTTTTCTATTTAAAATTCCCCTTTTTCCCTTTTTTTCCCCCCCCTTTTTTTTTTCTTGAGGATGATGAGAAAAAATAAAAGAAGAAAAAAGAACAAAGAAAAAAGAAAAACAAAAACAAGAAAAAGAAGAACACAAGAATCACCATTTCTCTTTTGGAAGCCAGGGGCCCCCGGGGAAACGCCTCCTCGTTTAAAATTTTGTTTGGGGTGGCAGTGAACCCGGGAAATTGTACAAAAAGCAATCGATTCTTTTTTCTTTTCTTTTTTTCTCTTCCAACCTGTTTTTTATCAGACCCCGGTGATGGCAGTTGTGTAATGGCTGCTCTTAATTTAAGGAGGGGGAGAGGGGCCAAAAGGGGGGGGGGGGGGGTCGGGGGGGGTTTGGGGGGGGGGGGGGCGGTTGACAGAAAGGGGGGAGGGGGAGAGCGGGGGGAAAGGGGGGGGGGGGCCCCGACTAAGATACAGACAGCCCGACGGAAAAGAAAAAAAAAGGGGAAAAAAGGGGGAAAGATGGTTTGAAGGGGAGGGACAAGAGAGGGGGGGGTGGCGGGGGGGGGTTTGGGGGGGGGGGGGGCCCGGGATGAGTAAGACAAAAAACGACAGAGGGCCCGAAGAAAAAAAAAGGGGAAAGGGGGGAAAGGGATGGCTTAAAAGAGGAGGGACAAGGGGGAAGGGAAAGATTTGAAACTGAGAGAGAAAATGTACAGAGAGGACAAAAAAAAAATTTTTTCCCGGGGGAAAGGGGTAGGAGGGGAGAGGGGAGGGGGAAGGAGAGGGGGGAGGGGGGGCGGAGGGGGGGGGGAGGGAGAGAAAATTTTAAAACAGAGAGAGAGAGAGAAAAGAGATATAGGTTTTTAAAAACGGGAAAAAATGGGGGACAGGGGAAAAAAAAAATATTAAAAAATTTGGGGGGGGGCAGACAGAGGAGGAAATATATTGAATTGGGGGAGAGGGGGGAGAGAAAGAAAATATTAAAAATTTGAAGAAAAGGAGTGGAAAATATAATATATATATATAATTTGGGTTTTTTTTTTTTTTTTTATTGAAA
>NC_134880.1:9757236-9764736 GCF_041734735.1 Babylonia areolata | reverse complement strand
GGCGCGGGGGTTTTTTTTTTTTTTTTTGGTTTTTGTTTGTTTTTTTTTTTGTGTGCGGGGGTTTTGTGCAGGGTGTGTAGTTATGGGTTTGTGGTGTGTTTGTGCGTGGGGGCGGGGGGTTGGGGGTGGGGGGTGTGGGGTGTGTGTGTTTTTGTGTTGTTGTGAGGTCCCCAAAGGGGGAGTTTACCCCAGTCAACATCAAAGGGAAGTGAAAACACACTGACGTGGTACAGAGTCTTATGTCATTCTTCGCATCCTTGCTTCTGTTGTCTCATGTTTGTTTGTTTTTTTAACGTTTTGTGTGTGTGTGGTGTGTTGTGAGTCTGGTGTGTAGTGTGTGTGTTTTGTGTGTGTGTGTGTGTGTGTGTGTGTGTGTGTCTGGGTGTCTGTGTTGTGATGTCTGTGTGTCTACGTCTGTGTCTGTGTCTGTGTGCTATATATATATATATATATAATATATATATATAAATCTATATATATATATATCTTGTGTGTGTGTGTGTGTGTAGTTGGTTGTGTGAGTGTGTCTGTGTCTGTGGTCTGTGTGTGTCTGGTTTGTGTATCTGTGTGTGTGTGTGTATGTGTGTGTCCTGTGTCTGTGTATCTCTGTGTGTGTGTGTGTGTGTGGTGTGTGTCTGTGTGATCTCTGTGTCTGTGTCCGTGTCTGTGTCTGTGTGTGTGTGTGTATCTGTGTGTGTGGTGTGTGTGTGTATCTGTGTGTGTGTGTGTGTGTGTGTGTATCTGTGTGTGTGTGTGTGTGTGTGTGTTTCTGCTTTTGATTGTTTTGTCCTTTTTTGGAGGTGAGCTGGGTGAGGGTGAGGTGGGTGAGGGTGAGGGGGGTGTGAGGGTGAGGGGAGTCGGGGGTGGGAGGGGGGGGGAGGTAGGGAGGCAGTCGGAAATCAGGGAACAACGTTTCGTTCTTATAACTTGACGGTTGCAATAGCCGAATGGTTAAAACGTTGGACTTTCAATCTGAGGGTCCTGGGTTCGAATCTCGGTGACGGCCGGGGCCTAGGGGTAAAGGGTAGAGATTTTTCCGATCTCCCAGTCAGCATATGTGCAGACCTGCTTAGAGCCTGAACCCCCCACCCCCACCCCCCCCCCCCCTTCGTGTGTATACGCAAGCAGAAGATCAAATACGCATGTTAAAGATCCTATACTCCATGTCAGCATTCGGTGGGTTATGGAAACAAGACTGAACATACCCAGCGCGCACATCCCTAAAAGCGGAGTATGGCTGCCTACATGGCGGGGTAAAAAACGCTATACACGTAAAAGCCCACTCGTGTACATACGAGTGAACGTGGGAGTTGCAGCCCACGAAACGAAGAAGAAGAAGTTCTTATTAACTTGAGCTTTGTGTGTGTGTGTGCGCGCTCAAACACACAACAAGCAGACAAACGCACACCTATGCACACACACACACACACATACACAAACACACACACCGCGCGCGCGCGCATGCGCGCGTACACACCGCACACACACTCACTCTCTGTGTGTCTCTCTCTGTGTCTCTATCAGCCTGCTTGTCTGTCTCTGTCTCTGTCTCTCTCCCTTTCTCCCTCTCTCTCTCTCTTTCTCTGACTGTCTCTTCCCGCTAATTTTGTCTCTCCCTTTTTTTTTTTTTTTTTTTTTTTTTTTTTTTTTTTTTGTGTCGGGGGGGGGGGGGGGGGGGGTGTGTGTGTGTGTGTGTGTGGTGTGTGTTTTTGTGTGTGTGTGTGTTTTTGTGGGGTGTGTGTGTGTTTTTTGGGTGTGTGGGGTGTGTTAGATAAGGAAAAAAAAAAGAAGCAAGCCAAAAAAAACCAAAAAAACAAACAAACAAACCAAAAAAAACACACACACACACACAAACCCCACACCACACAACACACACAACCCCCCAAACCCCCACCCCGAACCAAAACCCCAAAAAAACAAAAAAACAAACAAAAAAAACCCACCCCGGGAAAAAAAACAACAAAAACAACAACGAAAAAAAAAAAAAAAACCCCCCGGGGGTTTGAAATTGCATGGGGGGGTAAATTTCATAACCGTAAACCCGGGTTTCAAGCTCTCTGTTTTTTTTATGGGGCTCGACAATTGCCGCGAGTCAGTTACCCCGGGCCCCGGAAATGAGGAAAAAAGCAGGGGCGTCCAAAAAAGGCCTTTTCTTTGAGGCCCGGGACAGGGCCCCGCCTAAACTTTTTCTGGCTTCAGTTTTATGATGGTGATTTTTGTTTGTTTTGTTGTTGTTGTTGTTTTTTGTTTTGTTTTTCCGGGGGGGGGGGGGGGTTTCGGGGGTGGGGGGGGAGGCGGGGATTTAAAAACCAAACACCCCACAACCACACCCACACAAAAAAAAATATATATTTTTATATATATATTTTTTATGTGTTTTGTGTTGTGTGTGTGTGTGTGTTGGGGTGGGGTGTTTTGGTTTCCGTGTTTTGTTCAGTTGTTTCCTATTTTTAACCCCACAAAAACACACAAAAAAAACAACACACCCCAAAAACACACAAAAAAGGGGGGGAGAGACCGAAGAAGCAGAGAAAAAAGTCAGAGAAAAAAGGGGGGAGGGAGGGGAGGGAGAAGTCAGACAGAGGAAAAAGGCAACAGGCAGGAGGAAGGGCACAGAGAGGGGGACACAGAGAGAGGAGTGAGTGGGGTTTTGGGTGTGTTGTTTTGTGGGGTGTGTTGTGTGTGTGTGTGGTGTTGGTGTGTCGTCGTCGTTGTTTTTTGTTGTTTTTTTTTTTTTTTTTTTAAAATTTTTTTTTTTTTTTTTTTCTCCCCTGTTAAAGTATTTCCCCACTAAAATACACTTTCCTTTTCCCCTTATTCGGTATTTTGAAATGTAGACCCCCTTTTAGTGCTTATTATTTTTCCCGAAATAAAGATTTTTTCTTTGGGCTTGTTTCTCTCTCTCTCTCTCTCTCTCTCTCTCTCTCTTCCCCCTCCTTCTCTTTTCTTTTCTCTTTTTCCCCTCTCTCTTTTTTTCTATCTGTGTATTTCTCAGTGCCAGAAATACAAGTTTGGCCCCTTTGCAAATTTCCCCGTTTGGGATCGGCTGACTTTAAAACATAGATTTAATTCTATTTTAAAAAGGGGACTGGGGACTATCCCCCTTTTTTATCCCCTTCCCCTACCACCCCGAAAAACAGGGCTTTATTAATAGTAAAGTGACCGACCCCAACTATTTAAAATGCTTTTTCTTTAATACTCAGTACAGCCAGTCCTCTCTTTCCTTACACAGACCCCCGGAGTCCGGGGGGTGTCTGAATTTACCCCAAACCCTTTTGTTCCCTCGTCCGAAAATGTGGTATTTTTTTGTCAACAAATTTACCTTTCAGTATAAGAGCGTCCCGCTTTTCAAAATTTTTTATGATGGTAATTGGGGTGACACGCTTTTTAACGTTTTCTCTTTCGCCCTTGTATGGAGAGAGTTAAGACAGAACCCGAAATTTACCAAATGAGCTACAGTTGGCGACAGGGGAAGTGATAGCTCGTTTGGGGTGTCAAAAGATTTCTCCGCTGCTTTCAATGGGGGCTCCCATTTCCGCTTTTTAGTCTTTTCTTTGAAAAGGGGGTTTGTTTTTGACCTTTTCGAAATTTTTTGGGGGCTAGGGGGAAGGTTGCCCCTTGGGTTTAAGGGCAGGGGAAACCTTGGGCCGGGTTTGGGGGGGCGGGGGGGGAGGGGTGTTGGGTTTTTAGTCCCCGGGGGGAAAAAACCCCTCGGTGGGGTGGGGTTTTTTCAAAGGCCCTTTCCCGGAAAAGGAACCTTTCGGTCGAAATGGGGTTTGGGAAAAATCCAAGGGGGGGGGAAAAGGGAAAGGGGAAGAAAGAAAATTTCAAATTTCCACACCCCAAAAAAAACAAACCCCCAAACAACACCCACAAGCAGAACACAAAACCCAAAAAGGAAAAACACACACAAAACAAAACCCCACACCAACTTTCCTAAAAACTCGGGGAAATTTTTTCCCCACAAACCCCTTTTTTAAAATGGGAAAAACAAAACCGAAAATGGGGAAAAGGGTTTTGACCACCGACCCGAAAAAAAGCCAGGGGTGGAAAATAGGGATAAAAGGTGGGGGGTCCTTCCATCCCAAAAAGGGGGAAGTAACAGAAAGGGGGAGGGGGTTTTTGAAAATAAAAAAATTAAAGGGGGGAAAAAAAAAAAAAATGGGGGAAAAGGGATGGAAAAAGGGGGGAGGGGGGGGAAAAGGGGGGGGGAATGTGGGAGAAAGGGGAAAAGTAAAAAAAGTGGGGATTTGGGAAAGTGGTTAAAGAAGATAAAAAAATTTTGGGGAAACCAAAAGTAGGGGGGGGGAAGGGGGAAAAGGAGGAGAAAAAAAAAAGGGGAAAATAGGAAAGAGGGGGAAAGGGCTTTAAAAAAGAAATTTAGGGGGGGAAAATGACCCCGAGAAGATGCCTTAAAATGAAAGGAAAAAAGGGGGAAAAAGTTTGATTTAGGAGGGGGAAAAAGGGGGAAAGAGAAGGAAAGAGGGGATTTAAGGAAGAAGGGGGGAAGGGGAATAGAGAGGGGGTGAGGGGGGAAAACTGAAAGCGAAAGGGAGTGATGAAAAGGGGGGGGAAAAATTTGGGGGAAAATCGGGGGGGAAAAAAAAGCCCCGGGGGGGGGAATCCAAAGCGGGGGGAAAATGAGAGAAAAAGGGGGAAAAGAAAGGGGAAAAAGGGGGAAAAAAAAATAAGAGAACTGAAAAAGAGGGGGGGGGGGGGGAAGAAGGAAGGGGGGGGGGAAAGAAGAATTGGGGGGGGAAGGGAGAGAAAAAGAGAATAGAGAAAATGGGGGGGGAAAAAGGGGAAAAAAACAGGGGAAAAATAAAAGGGAAAGAAAAACCCAAAAAAGGCAAGGAGAACAGAAACAAGACCCCCAAAAGGGGGTTTTGGGGGGGTGTTAAAAAAGAAAAGGGGAAATCTGGCCGGTGGCTGAAAAATCCCCCAACACCAAAATAAAAACCACAACCACAAACTGAAGCCCACCCCCACTTACAACACCCAACCCAAAAAAAGGGAGCAATCACCCAAAAAGGGAAAGGGAGGGGGGAAAACCCCACAAACCCAAAAAAAAGGGCCGAAAAACCCAAAAAGGGCCCGGGAAAAAAAAGGGCCCCAACCGGGCACAAAACAACCCCCCTTTCCCCCAAAAACAACCCAGCACAAAACACCCCACCACACAAAAACAAAACAGGGGAAAACCGCCAAACAAACCAAACCACAACAAAAAACAAAATTGCGAAGGGGGTGGAAAGGCAGGGAAGGGGAGGAGGCCAAGGGGTTTTAATTTTGGTTTTTGTGGGGACCCCCCAAAAAGGGTTTGGGGGCCGGGGGAGGGGAAAAGGGTTTGGGAGAGCGGAGAGAAAAAGGCAAACTAATGGGAGGAAAGGGAGGAGGGGGGGAGGGTAGTATAGAGAGGTAGCAGCAGCTTCTTGACTTTGAGCGACAGAGTGTTTCAGAAGACGAACGCACGCACGCACGCATGCACGAGAGAGAGGGGGGGGGGGCTGGGTGTGAGAGGGGGGAGAGAGGGGCGGGGAGAGAGAGAGAGAGAAGCTCGAATTCAATTGCCTCACAGAAAGCCAAGATAAAAGACAAGACAGGCAAAGATGAAAACCTACCTCTCTCTTCACTCCCCGCACAGCAGCCAGCACTGAGCAGAGAGAGACAGAGAGAGAGAAAGAAAGACTACACTATGAGAAGTGGTGTGAAGAGCAGGGATAGAGCGATTCCGGCTGAACCATTTTGAGAGACAAAGGAGGCTTCTTTGGAACTGACGTTCCCTGAATTATACTAGCTTTGAAATAAAAATTATTAAAAGAAAAATTTAAAAAAACAACTCATAGAGAGATCTTTGCTGATGTTGATTGACTGACATCACTCTGACTATATACCGCGAGAAAGTTTGTTGCGAACTGAATCAAATCCCGGCGTCGAATGTCAAAACTGCAAGTTTGTCAGTACAGTGGACATTGAAACTCAGGGTAGTGGCATTGTAATCATTATTCACGGACAGAAATCAAACAGACATGTCGGCCGGGTTACTGACTTGGTGAGGAATTATTGAGAACCGATGGAGCCATCTTGTCGGAGAAGAAAGTACACGAACTGATGTCAAAGGACAAAATATTGACAGAAAACTGAATAATCGAAGAAAAACAGAAATGAAAGGAAATAACATTTACTGAACAGTTGCTGCTCCCGGGAGCCACTGTGTCCATGATGACTGAAGCGACAACAATAGTAAAAAAAAAAATAAACAAATAGATAAATCGGTTAATTAATCAATCAATCAATCAATTAATCTAGTTCCAACAACATTCGCCGCAGATTTCATAAACAGGACTCCACCTCGGACTGCTACATAAATGGCTGAGTTGTCCGAATCCATGACTGACGCTATGGAATTCCTGTTGCCATAGCCACCATCACAACTGGAGCAAAGTTGACACATCTGTTCGTTTTGTTGTTATCTTTTTTTGTTTTTTGGTTGTTGTTTTTTTTGTATTTGCTTTTTGGTGTTTTTTGGTTTTGTTTTCTTTTTAATCAGCAGGACTTGGTACAAAAAAAAAGATAGATTGATAAACAACTCCATCAGTGCTATGATTGATAAACAGTGCTATGGTTGATAAACAACTCCATCAGTGCTATGGTTGATAAACAACTCCATCAGTGCTATGATTGATAAACAGTGCTATGATTGATAAACAACTCCATCAGTGCTATGATTGATAAACAACTCCATCAGTGCTATGATTGATAAACAGTGCTATGGTTGATAAACAACTCCATCAGTGCTATGATTGATAAACAGTGCTATGATTGATAAACAACTCCATCAGTGCTATGATTGATAAACAGTGCTATGATTGATAAACAACTCCATCAGTGCTATGATTGATAAACAGTGCTATGATTGATAAACAACTCCATCAGTGCTATGATTGCAGAGTTGAAGTTTCGTTCTCAGTTCTATATTATCTCAGTTGTTGCTGTGCACACTAGTTGTCAGCTGGGTGTGTGAACATCTTTTTTTTTTTTCTTTTTTTTTTTTGTTTTGTTTTTTTATTTTCTGTTGGCGGTCAGTGGTGGTGGTGGTGGTGGTGGTGGTGCTGTGAAGATATACCAAGCTGACAGCTGTCATGGATTACACTCAGGTGAGAAATTAGTATTGCTTATAATTATACGTATGTTTCATTTACGTGCGAACAGATAATAATTATGATGATCAGTGGTACGCGGCTCACACAAATAGGAAGCTCACATAATTATGCAGTCTCTGTGTCTTACTCTCTCTTTTCTTTTTTTTTTCTTTTTTTTTTTTTTTTTGCTGCCCCATCAGCTGCACCGTTTCAGTGGCATTACTCCCACGCCGCTCATTTGGATTCCCCCATACACGGCCACACCCGGGTTCGTCCGTCGCAGTTCCAGCGTCGGCAGTCCACAGGGAACCATCGATATTAGGTCGCCAGGAGGCCACACACCAGAGGAGACCCTGCACTG
>NC_134880.1:9682236-9754736 GCF_041734735.1 Babylonia areolata | reverse complement strand
ACTGTGACTGGTGGTTGCTGGTGGTGATGGTGATAATGATGATAATGAGGAGGAGGAAGAGGCGGAGGAGGAGGAGGTGGAAGAGGAGGATGACGACGACAACGACGACGCGAGCTGTGGCACCAATGACACTATTCGTCAATAGGTGGTGTTTTTGGTTTTTGTGTGTGTGTGTGTGTTTGTGTGTGTGTGTGTGTGTGTGTGTGTTCGATTTCATTTATTGTCTATCTGAGGGTGTGGGTTCGAATCCCGCTCTCGCCCTTTCTCCTAAGTTTGACTGGAAAATCAAACTGAGCGTCTAGTCTTTCGGATGAGACGATAAACCGAGGTCCCGTGTGCAGCACGCACTTGGCGCACTGAAAAAGAACCCATGGCAACGAGAGTGTTGTCCTCTGGCGAAATTACGTAAAATGAAATCCACTTTCATAGGTACACAAATATGTAAGCATGCATTCAAGGCCTGACTAAGCGCGTTGGGTTATGCTGCTGGTCAGGCATCTGCTCAACAGATGTGGTGTAGCGTGTATGGATTTGTCCGAACGCAGTGACGCCTCCTTGAGAAAGTGAAACTGAAACTGAAACTTATTGTCTATCTACCATAAGTGATATTAGATATGAAAAAAAGAAATTAAGTTTGATAAAAGGGAGGGTGTAAAGGAAAGGGATATAAACAATACTATTCACAACATTAACTTAATAACAATCTGACAAAAAGAATAACTTTCCAGCTCTAAAGCATATAGGCGAAAAATCAAATGAAAGAAAAGAAAATTTAAGAAAGAAAAAGAAAATGATAAAAGGTTATAACAACCCAATCAGCACTATTTTACAAAGATTTGCGGGGGGGGAAATGTGTGTGTGTGTGTGTGTGTGTGTGTGTGCTTGCGTGCCTGCATGCGTGCGTCCGTGCGTGCGTGCGTGCGTGCGTGTGGGTTTTGTGTGTGTGTGTGTGTGTGTGAAATAATGAATTAGACGTGAAAGTTTTCTGTTGCTGCTGCTGTTTCATTTTGTTTTGAATTTTGTTTTACTTCTTCTTCTGTTTTTTTCCTACTGGTTGTGTGGGGAAAAAAAAACTTACTGGAAAAAAAAAGAACGTACCTTGTGTTAGTTTTGTTTGGTTTTTGTTGTTGCTGCTGTTGTTTTCTGCAGACTAGTCTGGGTTTTTATTTCGGAAATTATGTTCTTGTCTGTGATTGAAAATGTTCACTCGAAGGACAATGATGACACTTGTTTTATGAGCTCTGTTTGTAGGTTATTTATCTATTTATTTTGTGCATTGATTTATTTATTACTTCGTTCGTTCATATTATATAATCTATCTACCTGTTTGTTCACTTGTGTATTTATTTGTTTAGTTATTCACTATATATGCGTCTTATTATGTATGTGAATATGTAATTGTATAGATTTTTTTTAGTACATGTTGAAGTGTTTACTTCAGACGTATTCTCAGTCCAGTGTTTTTGTTTGTTGACTCACTTGTGTAAACAAAGTGAGTCTATGTTTTAACCCGGTGTTCGGTTGTCTGTGTGTGTGTGTGTTTGTGTGTGTGTGTGTGTGTGTGTGTGTGTGTGTGTGTGTCTGTGTGTCCGTGGTAAACTTTAACATTGACATTTTCTCTGCAAATACTTTGTCAGTTGACACCAAATTAGGCATAAAAATAGGAAAAATTCAGTTCTTTCCAGTCATCTTGTTTAAAACAATATTGCACCTCTGGGATGGGCACAAAAATTTTTTAAAAAAGTGAAGCCTAATTATATGCAAACTGCATTTACTGTTATATTTATATTTTTTGTATTCTCTAAACTTGGCACTTTGATCTGATATTCTGACCCAACAACAAGAGCAGTCGTTATTATCATTTTTTATTCAAACAGGAACTTCTTTTGCTAAGCATGGAATTTTTATTTATTTTGCAAACGTTTTGGTGCAGATAGTAAAAAAGGGAAATTACTCTGTAATTAATGCTAGGGAGTTAATTTGCTTTAAACTGATCTTTCTCATCTTAAACATTACATTTTGAAATTATACTCAATACATAAAAAGCTTGGATTTTTTTTTTAAAGTGTATCACAAGTGAGTCTTGAAGGCCTTGCCTCTCTTGTTTTTGTTGTTGTTGTTGTTTTTTGTTTGATTGTTTGTTTGTTTGTGTGTGTGTGTGTGTGTGTGTGTGTGTGTTTGTGTGTGTGTGTTTTTGTTGTTGTTGTTGTTTTTCTGAACACCTTTCTCGTGCTTTTTTATCATTTTTTTCATATGCGTCTGACACATTCAATAATAGTTGGTTCTCCTGACAGCTATTGCATCGTTTGTGGTGTTTCCTGGTGCCCGTTTTGTAAATATTTATGTCCTATGATCAAATGCTGATCGGATCTCCCTGTTTTTCTCTGCGTGTGTGTTTGCGCGATTGAGTGTGTGTGTGTGTGTGTGTGTGTGTGTGTGTGTGTCATACGTGTGAGTGTCACTGCTTGCATGCGTGATTGTGTGTGTGTGTGTTTGTGTGTGTGTGTGTGTGGTTATCTGTGTGTGCGCGCGCGTGTGTGTGCCTGCACCCTGCACGTGTGTTTGTGAGCGTGTCTGCTGTAAGGAGAGAGTGAGAGAGAGAGAGAGAGATTGAGAGAGAGAGTGTGTGAGAGAGAGAGAGAGAGAGTGAGAGAGACAGACAGACAGACTGAGACACAGAGACAGACAAAGAGACACAGAAACAGAGACAGACAGACAGACGGATGGAGTGGGGTGGGGGGTGGGGGTGGGGGGCGGGGGGTAACCCTGACTTGAGGCCCTCGGCAGACTCACTGAAGCCAGACGATCAGCATATCTAAATCTGTCACTGATGCACCTGCCCTCCCACTCCCTCCCCCCCCCCCCCCCCACAACATCCCAACCACCCCCACCCCCTCTCCCCCACCCCAGTCCGCCTGTTCTGGGGAGACAACTGGCTTTCTTTACTGCCTTCCTTCCTTCCTTCTCTCCTCCCTACCCCTCCGCCCCCTACACCCCACCTTTTTTTAATTTTTAACTTGCTCTCTCTCTCTCTCTCTTTCATATTTATTTTTCTCACCCGGCTTCTCTCTCTCTCTACTCCTCTGTCTGTCCAAGTGTATCCGATGTTTTCTGTCTCTCCCCCCCTCGCACACCCCCCCCCCCCTCCCCCCATTCTGTATGTTTTTTCTCTATTTTTTTTTCTCACTCGGTCTCTCTCTCTTTCTCTCTCTCTTCCTGTCTGTTTCTGATGTTTTTTTCTCTGTTTATGTTTCTCTCTTTCCCTCACTCACTCTGACTCACTCACTTCTTCCCATTCTGCCCCTCCCCCTCCCCCTCTCTCTTCTCTTCTCTCTCTTCCCTGCTGTCTCTCTGTGTCTTTGATCTTTTTTTTTATGTCTGAAAACATTTATTCCTACTTTCTTGGGTTTTTTTTTCCCCCCCTTCTGTCTCTTTTTTTTTCTGTCATCTTGCTTCTTATTTACTCCTCCCAGCTGTTTGGCAGCTCTGAAAAGCAAACACACACACACACACACACACACAGAGTCTCACGCACACACACACACACACTCACACCACACTCATAACACTACACCACACAGACACACACAGACACGCTCGCCTAACTCCCCACACACGCATACACACACACACACACATACACACAGTCACAGGCACAACACTACACCACACAGACATACAACAGACAGACATAGACACACACAATGTGTACACACAGAAAGCACACACACAAACCCACCCCCCACTCCCCAACCCAGGTCATGTAGTCAGATACCCATTCACACCTGGGTGGAGTGAGTAAGGAAAATCAGGAGAAAACTGTCTTTCACTCAAGGGACACAAGGGATTTGAACCCAACCAACTGTCTTTCCCCAAAGGGACAGACACAGGGGCCTTGAACCCAACCAACTGTCTTTCCCCAAAGGGACAGACACAGGGGCCTTGAACCCAACCAACTGTCTTTCCCCAAAGGGGCAGACACAGCGGCCTTGAACCCAACCAACTGTCTTTCCCCAAAGGGACAGACACAGCGGCCTTGAACCCAACCAACCGTCTTTCCCCAAAGGGACAGACACAGGGGCCTTGAACCCAACCAACTGTCTTTCCCCAAAGGGACAGACACAGCGGCCTTGAACCCAACCAACCGTCTTTCCCCAAAGGGACAGACACAGGGGCCTTGAACCCAACCAACTGTCTTTCCCCAAAGGGACAAAGGGGCCTTGAACCCAACCAACTGTCTTTCCCCAAAGGGACAGACACAGGGGCCTTGAACCCAACCAACTGTCTTTCCCCAAAGGGGCAGACACAGGGGCCTTGAACCCAACCAACTGTCTTTCCCCAAAGGGACAGACACAGGGGCCTTGAACCCAACCGTCTTTCCCCAAAGGAACAGACACAGGGGCCTTGAACCCAACCAACTGTCTTTCCCCAAAGGGGCAGACACAGGGGCCTTGAACCCAACCAACTGTCTTTCCCCAAAGGGGCAGACACAGGGGCCTTGAACCCAACCAACTGTCTTTCCCCAAAGGGACAGACACAGCGGCCTTGAACCCAACCAACTGTCTTTCCCCAAAGGGGCAGACACAGCGGCCTTGAACCCAACCAACTGTCTTTCCCCAAAGGGGCAGACACAGGGGCCTTGAACCCAACCAACTGTCTTTCCCCAAAGGGGCAGACACAGCGGCCTTGAACCCAACCAACTGTCTTTCCCCAAAGGGACAGACACAGCGGCCTTGAACCCAACCAACTGTCTTTCCCCAAAGGGGCAGACACAGCGGCCTTGAACCCAACCAACTGTCTTTCCCCAAAGGGGCAGACACAGGGGCCTTGAACCCAACCAACTGTCTTTCCCCAAAGGGGCAGACACAGCAGCCTTGAACCCAACCAACTGTCTTTCCCTCAAGGGACACAGGGGCCTTGAACCCAACCAACTGTCTTTCCCTCAAGGGACACAAGGGCCTTGAACCCAACCAACTGTCTTTCCCTCAAGGGACACAAGGGCCTTGAACCCAACCAACTGTCTTTCCCTCAAGGGACACAAGGGCCTTGAACCCAACCAACTGTCTTTCCCTCAAGTGACACAGGGGCCTTGAACCCAACCAACTGTCTTCCTTGAACCCAACCATCCGTCTTCCTTGAACCCAACCAACTGTCTTCCTTGAACCCAACCGTCTTCCTTGAACCCAACCAACTGTCTTCCTTGAACCTAACCAACTGTCATCCTTGAACCTAACCAACTGTCTTCCTTGAACCCAACCATCTGTCTTCATTGAACCTAACCAACTGTCATCCTTGAACCTAACCAACTGTCTTCCTTGAACCTAACCAACTGTCATCCTTGAACCTAACCAACTGTCTTCCTTGAACCTAACCAACTGTCTTCCTTGAACCTAACCATCTGTCTTCCTTGAACCTAACCAACTGTCATCCTTGAACCTAACCATCTGTCTTCCTTGAACCCAACCAACTGTCTTCCTTGAACCTAACCATCTGTCTTCCTTGAACCCAACCAACTGTCTTCATTGAACCTAACCAACTGTCATCCTTGAACCTAACCAACTGTCTTCCTTGAACCTAACCAACTGTCATCCTTGAACCTAACCAACTGTCTTCCTTGAAGCCAACCAACTGTCTTCCTTGAACCTAACCAACTGTCTTCCTTGAACCTAACCATCTGTCTTCCTTGAACCTAACCAACTGTCTTCCTTGAACCTAACCATCTGTCTTCCTTGAACCCAACCAACTGTCTTCCTTGAACCTAACCAACTGTCATCCTTGAACCTAACCATCTGTCTTCCTTGAACCCAACCAACTGTCTTCCTTGAACCTAACCATCTGTCTTCCTTGAACCCAACCAACTGTCTTCCTTGAACCCAACCAACTGTCCTTCCCCCAAGGGACACACAACACCATGCTGAAACGTGGGCCTTGAAGTTGAACCCTGATCACTGGTGAACATTTTAAAGATTCAAAGAAATTATCTCAACCTTTTGCCCCTTTTGGGGTGTGGAGGATACAATTACAATATATATATACTCGTTGAATCACAACTTCAGTCCAACAATGTCACCAAAACACACACACACACACACAAGCACATGCGCAAATGATAATGATTTGCAACAACTCAATCTTTAACATTTTGTCATGCACATTTTGGAAGTAACTTAAAAGTTACACACCCTTTCTAATTTTTATGATTTCACTTGAACCAAGTTGTATTTCCTTCCCAGCAGTGAGCACGAAATAAATTGCATGAACCGTACATTGACATATGCAACTGAGATCACTCAGTTCAAACACACACACACTGCTGAGCACTCAAAAAAAACCAAAAAACGAAGAATAAAAACGGACAAGATTTTTTTTTCAGTTTCTCTCATACCACAGTATTTATTTTCTTCCTGATACCAATCATCATTAACAAACATCATTCATGTGCATAAATACGATCGATTCTCCGTCACAGTCGTGGTCGTCACAGTTTCAGTTTCAGTTTCAGTAGCTCAAGGAGGCGTCACTGCGTTCGGACAAATCCATATACGCTACACCACATCTGCCAAGCAGATGCCTGACCAGCAGCATAACCCAACTGTCCACTGTCGCGTTGTCCTGTCCATCACTTGTTGCGGGTGAGGGTTCGCTGCTTGTCGCCGAACTCCACGATCTTCTCGTCCACCTTCAGCCCCTTCCGCCTGCGCACCTCGTTCATGTAGGCCCGGGCCTGGTTCTCGCTGTCGGCCTTCTCCCCAAAGTGCAGGTACTCCTCCTCCGTGGACGGCACCCAGAAGGGGTCGATGTCCAGGACCTGTAAATGAAATGAAATGAAATTATGGTGCTTAGAGCCTCGCCGACCACTAAGGCCTTCTCAAGGCTATCGCCGCGTTAATAACTACGACAAGGATTAAAAAACAAACAATTAAAACGAGTCTCCACTTCAAACTTTCCACTCCAAAGTTTAAAAAAAAAACTTCCATAGTTTAAAACCTTCAAATCTGGTTAAAAATGTTCACTTCTTTTAAGAAGTCCAACAGCGCCCACGGAGGGACATCACGAAACAAAGTCTTCAAAGAAACCGCCGTGTAATGTCTGTGCCTAACGTCATGCTCCAGGACCTGTATCACGGCAACGGTACAGTGGCTGTGTTGTTAGTTAGCTCAAACAGTTCTCACTACCCCACACACCGTTTCTCAGCAATCCTTTCTCACTACCCCGCCATTTTTCGGCAACCCCTGCCATTTCTCACAATCCCACCATTTCTCAAGCAAACCTTTCTCACTATCACACCATTTCTCAGCAATCCTTTCTCATTATCCCACCATTTCTTGCAATCCCACCATTTCTCAGCAATCCCACCATTTCTCAGCAATCCCACCATTTCACAGCAATCCCACCATTCCTCAGCAATCCCACCATTCCTTGCAATCCCACCATATCTCAGCAATCCCACCATTCCTTGCAATCCCACCATATCTCAGCAATCCCACCATATCTCAGCAATCCCACCATTTCACAGCAATCCCACCATTTCTCAACAGCCCCACCATTTCTCAGCAATCCCACCATTTCTCAACAGCCCCACCATTTCTCAGCAATCCCACCGTTTCTCGCAATCCCACCGTATCTCAGCAATCCCACCATTTCACAGCAATTCCACCATTTCTCACAATCCCACCGTTTCTCAGCAATCCCACCGTATCTCAGCAATCCCACCATTTCACAGCAACCCCACCGTATCTCAGCAATCCCACCATTTCACAGCAACCCCACTGTTTCTCAGCAGCCCCACCATTTCTCTGTTTGAGTAGCCCACCATTTCCTGGAGTCCCACCATTTCTCCCTCTGAGAGAGAGAGAAGTTGTGGGAGTGCAAGAAATCGTGGGCTTACAGGGTGCAAGCATAGCTGTCAGCGTGTGAGTGTGCGTTATAAATGTTTAAAGTTTTTTTGGGTGTGGATCTTTTTTTTTTTTTTTTTTTTTTTTTTTTTTGGCTGACCCATCATCTGCACCGTTTCAGTGGCATTACTCCCACGCCGCTCATTTAGATTCCCCCATACACGGCCACACCCGCATTCATCCCAGAAGAGACCCTGCACTGCTGCTGAGTCACTTCGGTGGTGTTCAGTGGTGCCTGTTCTGTTTTAATGTACTTAGGACACCACCTACTAAGCCCCCTACTAACGACAATAATGGCTTAGTCGCGGAGCCAGACTGAGTGAGCGTTATAAATGTTCAAAGTTTTTTTGGGTGGGGATCTTTTTTTTTTCTTCTTCTTTTCTTTTTCTTCCTTTATTTTTTTATTTCAATTATGGAGGGAAGATCAAAGTGGCCGAATGGTTAAGACGCTCATCTGTCAATACGGTGTCCATGAGGGTCTTGGGTTCGTCCAATCCAACTCTCGCCCCATTTTCTCCAAAGTTTTGCCTTGGAAAATCAAACGGAGCTGTCTAGTCAATCGAATGAGACGAAAAACTTGAGGTCCAGCACGCACACTTTGGCACACTGAGAAACCGACAACAAGAACTAAAGAACATGGCAACGAGAGTGTTGTCCTATTGCAAAATTCTGTACAAGAAATCCACTCTGATAGGAACACAAATACAATTTGCATAATATATGCTCAAGGCCTGACTAGGCGTGTTGTGTAAAGCTGCTGGTCAGGCGTCTGCCTGGCACATGTGGTGTGGCATATATGGATCTGCCCCGAACGCACCGACGCCTGCTTGAGAAACTGAAACTGAAACTGAAGTTAAAGGTCTCATAGCCTTATACAGCCATCAGGGGGCCGGTAAATTCATACCCACTGCCTGCAAGTGCAATTTGTTTTTCCTATCGGAATGGATTTTTATCTATCAAGTGGAGTGATGGCCTAGAGGTAACGCGTCCGCCTAGGAAGCGAGAGAATCTGAGTGCTCTGGTACCAATCACGGCTCAGCCGCTGATATTTTCTTCCCCTCCACTAGACCTTGAGTGGAGGTCTGGACGCTAGTCATTCGGATGAGACGATAAACCGAGGTCCCATGTGCAGCATGCATTTAGCGCACATAAAAGAACCCACGGCAACAAAAGGGTTGTTTCTGGCAAAATTCTGTAGAAAAATCCACTTCGATGGGAAAAACAAATAAATCTGCACGCAGGAAAAAATACAAAAAAATGGGTGGCGCTCTCAGTGTAGCGACACGCTCTCCCCGGGGAGAGCAGCCCGAATTTCACACAGAGAAATATGTTGTGACAAAAAAGAAAAAAATACAAATACAAAATACAAATACAAGTTTAGCCAGAGACAGACACTTGTTGCCATCGGAAAAAACAACGCACGCTGAAGTGCATGCTAGTACACGGGACTTCAGCTTTATCATCTCATCGGAATGACTAGCGTCCAGACCACCGCGACGTAAAAGTCCAGTGGAGGGGTTGGGGTGGGGGTGGGTGGGTAGAAAATACTGATGATTGTGGGATTCGAACCAGCGCGTTCAGGTTCTTTCGCTTCCGTCCTTGACAGCGGCGTTAGAAGCAGAGCAGCACTCCCCGCTGTCTGACTCTGGCACAAACCCAACGCGCTGATCAGGCTTGGAGAGCCTGCCCTGAGTTTGTGCAAAGCAATAACGCAGAAATGAAACACGATGAACGGCATGATGAATGTATGATGTGGATAACCATACAGTGCCTACCCTCAGTCGGAGACCCAAGCTCTAAGCATTTTACAAAAACACAGAGCCATTTGCAAGACAGATGGGAGGAAGGGCGAAAGCAGGATTCGAAACCACACCCACACGGACTCTGTATTGGCGGATGAGCGTCTTAACCCCCCCCCCCCGAAAAACTGCCCACCTCAAAGTGACTGAAGCGGAGCTGAGGACTGGCCAGCCCTGAGGTCCGCTTCCTCATCTCCTCGGCCAGCCCGAAGCTCTCCACGACCGGGAACTCTGTCACGATGCTGAACATCTGGGTGCCCTCCCTTAGCTCCTCCGAGATCACCCGCCCGTTCCGCTTGCCGATCACGGCGTACAGCTTGCCTGCAACATCAGCCACCACCACACTTAGCCAAGTAATATGAGTGAAGAAAACATCGGCTTGTAAGCAAGGAAATTCCTTTCTCATTTTTTTGTTTGTTTGATGATATGGATACTTATATAGCACTTAGATCCTCAGTCAGAGACCAGTCTACGCACATTACAAACACGGAGTCATTTGCACAACAGGCTGCCTACCTGGGTGGAGCTGACTGACAGCAGCTGCCACTGGGCGCTCATCATTCGTTTCTTTCTTGTGTCATTCAGTCTGGTTTCAGTCACGCACACATACACACACAGACATGTGACATTTTTTGAGTGTATGAATGTTTTTGTTTATCTAACCCCACTATGTAGGCAGCTGCACTTCGCTTTCTTTCAGGAGTGTGCATGCTGGGTATGTTCTTGTTTCTATAACCCACCAAAAGCAGACACAGATTACAGGATCTTTAATGTGCGTATTTGATATTCTGTGTGTGTATATGAAGCGGGTTCAGGCACTAGCAAGTCAGCACATATGTCGACCTGGGAGATTTGAAAAATCTCCACCCTTTACACACCAGGTACCATTACACTCATATATTTCTACACATACACACACACACACACCCATACACACATCCTAAGATCCTTGCACACACACACACACAAACACGCACACACACACACACTCGTACACATATTCTTGCACGCACGCACATACTAACACACACACACACACACACACACGTATGGTATACACACAAAACACACACACATCATCCATGGTATACTGAACACACGCGTAGGTATCTGCAACCAAAATTCGCATTACAGAAAAAATACTGGAAACATGTAAACATATAATTCTCAAAGAGCAATGAACAAAAAATACACACACACATACACACACATACACATCTACCACCACACACATACACACCCCACTCACACACCCATGCCTATACAACACACACACACACACATACACATACACAACACCACACACACATACACATGTACCCCCCCCACACACACACACCCGGCCACACACAACACACACACACACACACACACACTGACCCAGGATGTCGGTGTCGGCCTGGATGACGCAGCGGTACATGGCCACCATCAGACGCTGGGGCATGGTCTGGAACGCCTTGCGGCAGCCCTCCTTCACCACCGACATCAGCTGGCCCGACATGGGCCCAAACACGTCCCTTCCCCCCTTCCTCCTCCCTTCCACACCACCACCACCACCACCACCGCTACCGTTACTGCTGCAGCTCTCTGTCCTCTCAAGCTCACCACCACCACCACGGCTTTCTGTCGTCGAGTCAACGTCGTTTGTTGCTGCCTCCACCTCCTGCCCCTGCTCTGTCTTGTTGTGGGAGCCGCCACTGTCCTTCTCTGTGTGTCTTCTGTCACTGTCGCTGCTTTTCTCGGCTACAGCATCATCGTCATCATCATCCTCGCTGCCTCGTCCTTGAGATCCCTCTTGTGCAGTGCTACTACCACGACCGCACCGTTGGGCAGAACCTGAACGAGATGAGGAGGGGGAAGGGGAAGGGGATAGGGAGGAGGAGCGGCGAGTCCTGTTCTCAGATCCCTCCCCCTTGTTGTCACCAGCAGCAGCAGCAGGAGCAGCACTGTCGCTGCCACCACCAGCCGTGGTGGAGTCCTGGCATGGCACCGCGGCGCCTCTGCCCGAGGTCTGCTGGAGGCTCTCCCAGCGCTCCACAATGAAGCACACGCCCTGCATGGGCTCCTCGCACAGCGGGCCCGCCTGCGTCGCCATCTGGAACCCCGCCACGATGCTGCTGTCGTAGGGCCTCACCGTCCCCACCCCCAACCCCTTTCCCACCGCCCCCTCCCCCTCTACCCCCTCCTCCTCTCTCCCTCTCCCCTCCAGCGCGGACCACAGCGACAGGCGGCGGTAGTCGTCCACTCCATTGATCAGCATGTTGGGGCCGTTGCGCTTGGGTCCGAACGACCAGATGCGGTCCACGGTGTCTGCAGGCCACTGGGCCCCGGGGCCCCCTGCCACTGCTGCACTGCTGAAAGCGGCGCGCAGGTCCTGGCGCAGCGAGGACAGCTCGTCCAGGGCCGCTGGTTTGATCTGCAGCACACAGGGAGAGGACACAGCACTCAGCGCAGGTAAATGTGTGAACGGGTTTTTAACTGACGTGAGTATTCTCCAGTGGGTTGTGAAAACAAAAACATACCAAGCATTCGTGCATTCTCTCTGAAAATGTAGTCTGGCTAGCTACATGGTGGGGTAAAGATGGTCAAAGACACGCTTATATCAGTAAACGTGGGAGTTGCAGACTAGAGATGTGGAAGACGAAGAAGAAGAAGAAGAGGAAGAAGAAAATCAACAAGAAAGAAGCAGAACAAAAAGAAGAGGAAGAAAACTGAGGAAGACAAAGACAACAAAGACGACAGAGACAAAGAAGAAGAAGAATCAACAACAACAACAACAAACAACAAGAAAAAGACAGTAAAACAACTAACGACGACGACGACAACGACGATGATGGCAGTGCCACAACCAGCAGCACAGACCGAGAGCCAGTGAAAACTCACCTTCAGCGCCGACTGAGGCTCAGCATTTTGCTCCTGCTGCTGTTGCTGCTGCTGCTCTTGTCGCTGCTGCTGCTGCCTGGCGGTGAGGTCCGCCACCATCCTCTCCAGCGTCCTGAGCACGTCCTGGTGCCGCAGCAGGCACTGCACCACCTCCCCGGGCAGTGGCACCGCTCGCAGCCGCACCAGGCACCGCTGGTTGGGCGTGGTCGTCTCCACCACCCCCTCCTCCACCACCTCGCGGTCCCCCTCCCAGCGGGCGGCAGCGGAGGCGGAGGCCAGCAGGGGGTTCTGGGACTGGATGGCCTCGTTGACCCGGTCCACCCGCGGCCTGGGGATGATGGTCTCACGGAAGGGGACTATGGGCTTGGACACGTTGACCTCCACCTTGGCGTACCTGTGTGGGTGTGACATAGCAGTGATGGTCATGGTGACTATGATGATGATGATGATGATGATGATGTTGATGGGAGACACAGAAATACAGAGAGACAGATACAAAGAAGAGATACACAGAAAATCACACACAGAGACAGACAGAAAGGTGAACAAATACATACAGAAAAAAAAACCTGACCTCCCCTGCGGGTCACTGAAGCAGAGCTGCAGACAGAAAGAGACAGAAAAAAAGAAGAAGAAAAAAAACGAGAGAAAGAGAAAGAGAGACACACACACACACACAGACACACTGACAGAGAGAGGTCAAGTTTTGTAGAAAGTGGACTTCAAAAGCAAACTTTCCCAAAGGGCACTGGGGCACAGCTGTTGACAGAAAGAGACAGGCAGACAGACAGACAGACAGACAGACAAACACACAGACCCATAACAACAAGCCCTGACCTTTCCTGGAGGTCACTGACAGCAAGAGACAGACAGACAGACAGGCAAACACACAGATCTACAACAAGAGCCCTGACTTTTCCCAGAGGTCACTGAAGCAATGTTGCTGACGATAACAGACAGACAGGCAGACAGACAGACAGACGGACAAACACACAGACCCACAACAAGAAGCCCTGACCTTTCCCGGAGGTCATCGACACAGCACTGTTGACAATAACGGAGAGACAGACAGGTAAATAAGCAGACAAGACAGACAGATAAGCACACAGACCCACAACAAAAGCCCAGACCTCTCTTGAAGGTCACTGACGCAACATTGTTTGGCGACAACTGACAGACGGAGAGACAGACAGACAGACAGACAAGAAAAGCACCGATCTTTCCTGGACGTTACTGACGATAACAGACAGACAGACAGAGACAGACAGACAGACAGACAGACACAGACAGCCAGACAGCCAGACAAACACGCAGACCCCACAACAACAAACCCTGACCTTTCCAAGAGGCCACTGACGATGAGACAGACAGACAGACACACAGACAGACAGACAGACACCCAGACAGACAGACAAACACGCAGACCCCGCAACCAAAAGCCACCGACCTTTCCCGGAGGTCGTCGACACAGCGCTGAAGGTGGACCTCCCCGGCGGTGAGGATGACGTGCTCCCCCGTCTCCTCCACCACCACCCGCACACAGGGGTCCGCCTGGTTCAGCAGCCGCAGCCCCTCCATCACCTGCCCCATCTCCCCTGATGAGAAAACAGCACACACAGTCCGTGTTGAGGGTCTCGGTTCTTACTTCTACTTCTTCTTCTTCTTCGTTCGTGGGCTGCAACTCCCACGTTCACTCGTATGTACACGAGTGGGCTTTTATGCGTGTATTCATGACCGTTTTTTACCCCGCTATGTAGGCAGTCATACTCCGTTTTCCGGGGGTGTGCATGCTGGGTATGTTCTTGTTTCCACAACCCACAAGATGCTGGCACGGGTTACAGGGTCTTTTTTTTTTTTTTTTTTTTTAAAGTGCATGTTTGATCTTCTGCTTGTGGAATACACACAAAGGGGGTTCAGGCACAAGCAGCTCTGCGCGTTATCATGCTGACCTGGGAGATCGGGAAAAAAAACTCCACCTTTTACCAACCAAGCACCGTTACCGAGATTCGAATCTGGGACCCTCAGATTGAAAGTCCAACGCTTTAACCACTCGGCTATTGTGCCCGTCAGTCTGGGTTCAAGGACGAGTGACAGTGTTGTTCCGCAACAACAATGCTATTGCACACTTGCCAGTCACCCTCCCATTTATCTCGAGCTGTTTGCTTCCTTCTTCAGTTTCTGTTCCTCCACGGAAGAAAAATGGAAGTGGAAGGTGGCAGAATGGTTAAGACGCTCGTCTGCCAATAAAGAGAGTCCGTTAGGGTCCAGGTTCCAGTCCCGCTCTCGCCTCTTTCTCCCAAGTTTGACTGGGAAAATCAAACTGGGTTGTCTAGTCGTTTGGATGAGGCAATGAACAGATATATATATATATATATATGTGGGGTGGGTGGGAGGTGGGTGTGTGCGGGTGTGTGCTGATTATCTGGTTGTGGTTTTCCGCAATTTATCTTTATTCTTATCTTATCTGTCTTTTATAATCAATGTGCAATACAGTAGGCTATGCTTATAATTATATTCAAAATAATGTTTCTTAATTCTTTCTGTTTTTACATTAAGAATACCAGTTATTACCTGCAGTGTGTGGATGTATGTATGAAACGGTGTATGCGATATTTTTTTACATTTGTGTCTTCGTAATATTCGTAAAAGCTGTTGTTGACTTTTACAGTTATGGTCCCCATGTTGTTTACTTGTCTATGTTGTGATAATGCACCTGACCAAATTTCTTCAGTTGGAGATAATAAAGTTATTCTTATTCTTACATTAAAGTGGCATAAAACACATAAAAGCAAAATAACGAAGCAGTCAAACAACCAAAACGTAGGCAAATAAACAACACAGCAAGCCGACTAAGTCGACAAGCCATTGACACTGTCACATGCGATGTCCACCTACCAGAGGCCACAGGTTCGACGGCCACTCGCAGGATGGGGGCAGCGTCAAAGGCCATGTCGGTGAAGGCGGGGCAGGCCACGGTGGACGACAGCGTCGCCGACTTCAGCACGTGCTCCTCCAGCCCTCCCAGTCCTGCAACAACACCACGCCACATCCAGAGAGATGCCAACCCCTGCCAAGGGTTTGTAGGAACAATCAGGAAATTTGGCAGGGACATTTCGAATTTGGTAGTAACACTCTTGACTCTGAACCACATCAGCTTGCTCCTTCCTTGCACTACATAGCTTAATCCACGAAGCACAGACCGCTGTTAGACCGAGATGCAACTTGATTTGGCCACGCTCTCTATTGTTCAGGCAAGTTACTTGCCTGTGCTAGCTGAATCGGTAGCAAAAGCAGCACTGACTTGAGGTTGTGTACCTTGTGAATGGAGGGAGTTACCACTCTTTACTATTTGTTAATCATAGATGTATATAATGAAAAAGATAATAATAATAAAAAGCGGATGCCTGACCTGCTGATAAACAGTGAACCCAATGCACTGACCAGGCCTAGAGTCTACCCTAGCCTGAGTAACATCAAAATAAAAAGGAATGAACTGATTCGTTAAAACCCCCAAATAAATGCATACGAATTACATAGATATACAGTAAAGTCAAACATACATTGAAAGCAAATGAATGGGAAACACACAGACACAGACACAGGCATATACACACACACACACATTCACAAACACACACACACGCAACAGACACCAAGGCCCAACCATCATCTGACAAACATATATATATATATATATATATATATATATATATATATACACACAGACACAGACACAGATACAGACACACACACACACACACACACAGAGATAACCGGGCCACACCCTAAACAAACACACACACACACACTCTCACACATACAAACACACTCTCTCATACACACACACACACACACACACACACAAAGTATCACTGGGCGGGGTTACACACAAATACCCCACCCTGAAGAAACATGCACACACAGATTCACACACAGACACACACACACACACACACACACACACACACACACACACAAATTCACCCCCACTCACACTCACACTCACACAAACACACACACACAATAATATACATGCTTTCTGTGCAGCTCACAAACACACAGAGCACCACTCTGACCCCCACACTGACCCAGGATGTTGCCGGCGGGCACTCCGTCCAACAACTCCAGTTCTCTGCCCATGAACATGTAGGTGTCGCTGACGGTGAAGGTCGTGACGTGATGACCGCTGGCCAGTGTCTGCAGGCTGCTGGCCACACTGTCGTGGCTCAGGTTCTGTCGACACAGGTTTTACATCTTTCACTTCCTCAAGGAGGCAACACGCTGGGTTCGGACAAATCCGTGTACATGACACGACACAACACGACACGACATCTGCCAGGCAGATGCCTGACCAGCAGCATAAACCCTATGTGCTAAGTCAGGCCTTGAGCGTGTGTGTATATTTGTGTACCTTTCAGAGTGGATTTCTTCTACAGAATTTTTGCAACATTTGTGTTACCACGGGCTCTTTTCCTGCATGCCAAGTATGTGTTCTTCTGCACATGGGCACCTTGGTTTTTATCGTCTCATACAGATAACTGGACTGCTTCAGTTTGATTTTCCAGTCAAACTTTGAGAGAAAGGGCGTTAGTGGGAATCAGACCCAGACTCACAGACACTGTACTGGCAGAGCAACGTCTCAACCATTCTGCCACCTTCCTCCTGTAAGCTTTTTTTCATGTTTTTTTTTTGGTTGTTGTTGTTGTTACTTAGTAGCTTATAATTATTTGAACAAGATACAAACAAATTGCACAGAAAAAATAAATAAATACAACTAAAAAAAAAAAAAAAAGAAAGAAAGAAAGTTGGCTGAAATGTTTAACTTTAAGGTTCTGTGGGAAAAGTGGGTTTTTTTGTTTTTTTTTGGGGGGGGGTTGTTATTTGTTTGTTGTTTTTTTACTTAATGCTTTACTTAGTTTATATTTGTTTGAACAGAATATAAACAAACGAATCTACACAGAGAACATCCAACTAATAAAAAACAACAAAAAATCACCACCATTTGTTATTGCTGTATATTTCATGTATTTTAGTTTGTAGGTTCAGTGGATAGAGGGTTGGTTGGTTGTTTGTTTTACTGAACACTTTATTTCTTTTGAAAAATACAAAATGTACAAAGAAGAAATCTTTTCAAATTTTTAGTGCCAGCATGCTTAAACACATGCACAGACACAAACACACACATATCCAAACTCACAATTCCCCCCCCCCCTTCATCCCCCCCTCCCCACACACACACTCCCCCTCCACACACACCCAACATGAATACATTCCACCCACCACCACACACACCCTCTGCATTAGAGTCTGGCCACTTTCCACATTCATGCCACCGAGGTGAACGGTTCCGGAGTAGAAAGTTACATCAACATCACCAGACCGCCCCTTGCCCCCCCACACCCCCCACCACACCAAACCTCCAACCTCTAGCCCCTCCCTCTCCTCCCTGCCCCCACCCCCACACCCCCTCACCTGGCTGAGAGCAGTGGCGGGGTTGTGCTTCGGGCCAAGCACAAACAATCGCTGGCCCCTCCGCAGCCGCCCACTGAAGATGCGCGCAAAGGCGATGAAGGCGTGGTCTCCCTGGTCCTTCTCCTCACCCGATGCCTGGAGATCCTCTGATGTCCGAGTGGCGTTCATCATCAGGAAGTCTGCAACCGCACACTGAAGGAATACAGCTCATTGCAAACCACATGCTGAAGGAATTCAGCTCACTGCATCCACACGCTGAAGGAATACAGCTCATTGCAAACCACACACTAAGGGAATACAGGTCATTGCAAACCACACGCTGAAGGAATACAGCTCATTGCAAACCACACGCTGAAGGAATACAGCTCATTACAAACCACGCACTGAAGGAATACAGCTCATTGCAAATCACACACTGAAGGAATACAGCACATTGCAAACCACGCATTGAAGGAATACGGCTCATTACAAACCACACGCTGAAGGAATACAGCTCACCGTATCCACACGCTGAAGGAATACAGCTCATTACAAACCACACACTAAACGAATACAGCTCACCGTATCCACACGCTGAAGGAATATGGCTCATTACAAACCACGCACTGAAGGAATACAGCTCATTGCAAACCACACACTAAACGAATACAGCTCATTGCAAACCATGCACAGAAGGAATACAGCTCACTGCATCCACACGCTGAAGGAATACAGCTCATTGCAAACCACACACTGAAGGAATACAGCTCACCACAAACCACACACTGAAGGAATACAGCTCACCACAAACCACACAATGAAGGAATACAGCTCAATGCAAACCATGCACTGAAGGAATACAGCTCACCGCATCCACACACTGAAGGAATACAGCTCACCGCATCCACACACTGAAGGAATACAGCTCACTGCATCCACACACTGAAGGAATACAGCTCACAGCATCCACACACTGAAGGAATACAGCTCACCATATCCACACACTGAAGGAATACAGCTCACAGCATCCACACAATGACGTCTTGTAACCACCCTTCAGAAGACCATTTAACCTTGTGTGACCTGACCTCAGAAGATTGATTAACCTTTTGAGACCCCACCTCAGAAGACCGTTTAACCTTTTGTAACCCCACCTCAGAAGACCATTTAACCTCACATAACCCCACTTCAGAAGACTATTTAACCTCATGTAACCCCACTTAAGAAGACTGTTTAACCACATGTAACTGGGCAGGCACAATAGCCGAATGGTTAAAGCATTGGACTTTCAATCTGAAGGTCCTGGATTCAAATCTCAATGACGGCGCCTGGTGGGTAAAGGGTGGAGATTTTTCTGATCTCCCATGTCAACATATGTGCAGACCTGCCAGTGCCTGAACCCCCTTCATGTGTACTCGCATGCAGAAGATCAAATACGCACGTTAAAGATCCTGTAATCCACATCAGCGCTCGGTGGTTTGTGGAAACAAGAACATACCCAGCATGCACGCCCCTGAAAACGAGTATGGCTGCCTACATGGCGGGAAAAATAAACAAAACAGTCATACACGTGAAATGTTACATGTCTCTCTGAGTGTGTATGTGTGAGTGCCTGAAATCTGAATGAATGACACAGGTAACAAATGATGAGCGCCCAGTGGCAGCCGTCAGTCGGCTCTACCCAGGTAGGCAGTCTGTTGTGTGTGACCCCGTTTAACCTCATGTAACGCCACTTCAGAAGACTGTTTAACCTCATGTAACCCTTAACCTCATGTAACCCCACCTTAGAAGATCATACCTGCCTCCTCCTTGGTTCCACCACCAAGTCCGTTCTTCTGTGTCCCCATCTGAGCCAAGCTCTGAGCATAGCGCTCGCGAGCTCGTTTAGCTCTCTCCTGCAGCTCTGCCTCTGTCAGGGGTCTGTCGGAGAACAAAGGAACAGGCAGAGCAGACATGAACAGACAATGATCAGATTCCCAGTGAACGCACCACCTATTTTCACTGCCTGACAACAGTGGCTGTTGTGCTGTGTGGGGCGGAGAAGTGTCCGGTTTTTTTTTCACATATCCAACCTTCTTTTATTATTTTCTATTCTTTTAATATATTATATATTATATATATCATATATATTATATTATATTATCATAATTTTCCTTTCCTTTTTTTTCTCTCAAGGTCAACACTTTTATCAGGTATCAATAACAGTGTGATGATATAACAAGTCATGAGCATTATACTTAGCATCAGCACAAAATTGATGATACCTTCCTGAGTTCATGTGTGTCATTAGCAACACGATGGGAAACAAACACAAACCATATGATCACTTCCATAAAAGGTATGGAACATCAGATGTATTGACACATTCCCTCTAATTAGTAATACAGTATGGCACCATACATACGCCAAATACAAAGCCATGATATTCATTACATATACACACATATATATGCATGCATAAATACACACACACACACAATAAAATTTCATCATCTCAGATGAACGGACTATAAACAAACGAACGAACACACACACACGTACATATGCACATCCAGCCTTCATACACCCACCCACACCAAACCAAAGTGTGTGACGAAGATGAACGCAAATACGAATATTTCCATCTTTTCCCTCTGTGTTCCAGATGTAGTAGAGAGATCATGAGAGGTAAGTTGAATATTTCAATCTGATCAAGTCTTAGCTTCTGTCTGAAGGACAGTAGGAGGAAGGTGGCAGAATGGTTAAGACGCTCAGCTGCCAATACAGAGAGTCCGTGAGGGTGTGGGTTCGAATCCCGCTCTCGCCCTTTCTCCTAAGTTTGACTGGAAAATCAAACTGAGTGTCTAGTCTTTCGGATGAGACGATAAACCGAGGTCCCGTGTGCAGCACGCACTTGGCGCACTGAAAAAGAACCCATGGCAACGAGAGTGTTGTCCTCTGGTGAAATTACGTATAATGAAATCCACTTTCATAGGTACACAAATATGTAAGCATGCACTCAAGGCCTGACTAAGCGCGTTGGGTTATGCTGCTGGTCAGGCATCTGCTCAACAGATGTGGTGTAGCGTGTATGGATTTGTCCGAACGCAGTGACGCCTCCTTGAGAAAGTGAAACTGAAACTGAAACTGAAGGACAGGAACACTGCCACAGTGCCAGCCGAGACCCAGGATTTAGACACACATCTGACAGACATGGAGGAGGGTGAACAGATCTTCTGTGCGACACCCCAATCACTCTGCACTGAGTTAAGAGGGAAGGAAAAGAAGACGACGGCGTAGGGGGGGTAATAACACCATAGTCACTGTGATCATGAATAAAAATCATCAAAACACGTACACACACAGCCACATGTACCCCCCCACACACATGGCAGCACACACACCCATGGCCACATGTACACACACATGGCCACACGCACACACACATGGCCACATGCACACACACATGGCCACACGCACACACACATGGCCACATGCACACACACATGGCAACATGCATGAATGCACACACACACACACACACACACACACACACACACACATACCCAAATCCACCCACACCCTCCCACCCCTCACCACACACACACACCCATACCCTCCCACCCCTCACCACACACACACACACAAACACACAGCATCAGGAACTGACTTTGCGCGGTGTTGCGGCAGGTGCTTGCGTTCCACAGGGAACATCTTGGAGATGTACACAACCACCGGCGCTTCCTCCGAGGATGAGCAGGCCACGAAATCTGTCACATGAGGGTTTCACATCGCCTTGTAAATGCTTAGAACACAGCTGACAAAGAGTGCACTGTACAAAGAGACTTGCTGGCACCAATGTTACAAAGCACAAAGCACAAAGAGACATGCTGGCAACAATGTTACAAAGAACAAAGAGACCTGTTGGCACCAATGTTTCACAGCACAAAGAGACATGTTAGCACCAATGTTACACAGCACAAAGAGACATGTTGGCACCAATGTTACACAGCACAAAGAGACTTGTTGGCACCAATGTTACACAGCACAAAGAGACTAGTTGGCACCATTGTTACACAGCACAAAGAGACTTGTTGGCACCAATGTTACACAGCACAAAGAGACTTGTTGGCACCAATGTTACACAGCACAAAGAGACATGTTGGCACCATTGTTACACAGCACAAACAGACTTGTTGGCACCAATGTTACACAGCACAAAGAGACATGTTGGCACCAATGTTACAAAGCACAAAGAGACTTGTTGGCACCAATGTTACACAGCACAAAGAGACATGTTGGCACCATTGTTACACAGCACAAAGAGACTTGTTGGCACCAATGTTACACAGCACAAAGAGACATGTTGGCACCAATGTTACACAGCACAAAGAGACTTGTTGGCACCAATGTTACAAAGCACAAAGAGACTTGTTGGCACCAATGTTACACAGCACAAAGAGACATGCTGGCAACAGTGTTACACAGCACAAAATACAAAGAGACTTGCTGGCACCAATGTTACAAAGCACAAAGAGACTTGCTGGCACCAATGTTACAAAGCACAAAGAGACTTGCTGGCACCAATGTTACAAAACACAAAGCGACATGCTGGCACCAATGTTACAAAGCACAAAGCGACATGCTGGCACCAATGTTACAAAGCACAAAGAGACTTGCTGGCACCAATGTTACAAAGCACAAAGAGACTTGCTGGCACCAATGTTACAAAGCACAAAGAGACTTGTTGGCACCAATGTTACAAAGCACAAAGAGACTTGCTGGCACCAATGTTACAAAACACAAAGCGACATGCTGGCACCAATGTTACAAAGCACAAAGCGACATGCTGGCACCAATGTTACAAAGCACAAAGAGACTTGCTGGCACCAATGTTACAAAGCACAAAGAGACTTGTTGGCACCAATGTTACAAAGCACAAAGCGACATGCTGGCACCAATGTTACAAAGCACAAAGAAACTTTTTGGCACCAATGTTACAAAGCACAAAGAGACTTGTTGGCACCAATGTTACACTGCACAAAAAGACATGCTGGCACCAATGTTACAAAGCACAAAGAAACTTTTTGGCACCAATGTTACAAAGCACAAAGAGACTTGTTGGCACCAATGTTACAAAGCACAAAGAGACTTGTTGGCACCAATGTTACACGGCACAAAGAGACTTGTTGGCACCAATGTTACACAGCACAAAGAGACTTGTTGGCACCAATGTTACAAAGCACAAAGAGACTTGTTGGCACCAATGTTACAAAGCACAAAGTGACATGCTGGCACCAATGTTACAAAGCACAAAGAGACTTGTTGGCACCAATGTTACAAAGCACAAAGAGACTTGTTGGCACCAATGTTACAAAACACAAAGCGACATGCTGGCACCAATGTTACAAAGCACAAAGCGACATGCTGGCACCAATGTTACAAAGCACAAAGCGACATGCTGGCACCAATGTTACAAAGCACAAAGAGACTTTTTGGCACCAATGTTACAAAGCACAAAGAGACATGTTGGCACCAATGTTACAAAGCACAAAGAGACTTTTTGGCACCAATGTTACAAAGCACAAAGTGACATGCTGGCACCAATGTTACAAAGCACAAAGCGACATGCTGGCACCAATGTTACAAAGCACAAAGAGACTTTTTGGCACCAATGTTACAAAGCACAAAGAGACATGTTGGCACCAATGTTACAAAGCACAAAGAGACTTTTTGGCACCAATGTTACAAAGCACAAAGTGACATGCTGGCACCAATGTTACAAAGCACAAAGAGACTTGTTGGCACCAATGTTACAAAGCACAAAGAGACTTTTTGGCACCAATGTTACACAGCACAAAGAGACTTGTTGGCACTAATGTTACAAAGCACAAAGAGACTTGTTGGCACAAGTGTTACACAGCACAAAGAGACTTGTTGGCACCAATGTTACAAAGCACAAAGAGACATGTTGGCACCAATGTTACACAGCACAAAAAGACTTGTTGGCACCAAATTTCACACCGCACAAAGCACAAAGAGACATGTTGGCACCAATGTTACACTGCACAAAGCACAAAGAGACTTGCTGGCACCAATGTTACACAGCACAAAGAGACTTGTTGGCACCAATGTTACACAGCACAAAGCACAAAGAGACATGTTGGCACAAATGTTACACAGCACAAAGTGACTTATTGGCAACAATGTTACACAGCACAAAGAGACTTGTTGGCACCAGTGTTACACAGCACAAAGAGACATGTTGGCACCAAAGTTACACAGCACAAAGCACAAAGAGACTTGTTGGCACCAGTGTTACACAGCACAAAGAGACTAGTTGGCACCATTGTTACACAGCACAAAGAGACATGTTAGCACCAATGTTACACAGCACAAAGAGACATGTTAGCACCAATGTTACACAGCACAAAGAGACATGTTGGCACCAATGTTACACAGCACAAAGAGACTTGCTGGCACCAATGTTACACAGCACAAAGAGACATGTTGGCACCAATGTTACACAGCACAAAGAGACATGTTGGCACCAATGTTACAAAGCACAAAGAGACATGTTGGCACCAATGTTACAAAGCACAAAGAGACATGTTGGCACCAATGTTACACAGCACAAAGAGACATGTTGGCACCAATGTTACACAGCACAAAGAGACTTGTTGGCACCAATGTTACACAGCACAAAGAGACTTGTTGGCAACAATGTTACACAGCACAAAGCACAAAGAGACATTTTGGCAACAATGTTACAAAAAACAAAGAGACTTGTTGGCACCAATGTTACAAAGCACAAAGCGACATGCTGGCACCAGTGTTACAAAGCACAAAGTGACTTGCTGGCACCAATGTTACAAAGCACAAAAAGACTTGCTGGCATGCTGGAATTAATAAGTACAATATTTCTCTCTTCTTTTTGTTTGTGTGTTGTTTATGGTTTGTTTTGTTTTTTTCTATACAAATTGTTATGATTTGAATATGCATTTGTCTGTTTATGTTATTTGAAAAAAAAGAAAAAAGGAAAAAAAGATGCAACTATCAAACATCCAAGCAGGTAGTCAAAGTCGGACAAGATTAACTATCAAACATCCAAGCAGGTAAACGAAGTCGGACAAGATGTGACTATCAAACATCCAAGTAGGTAGTCAAAGTCAGACAAGACGTAAATATCAAACATCCAAGTAGGTAGTCAAAGTCAGACAAGATGTAACTATCAAACATCCAAGCAGGCGATCAAAGTCAGACAAGATGTAACTATCAAACATCCAAGCAGGCGATCAAAGTCAGACAAGATGTAACTATCAAACATCCAAGCAGGCGATCAAAGTCGGACAAGACGTAACTATCAAACATCCAAGCAGGTGGTCAAAGTCAGACAAGACGTAACTATCAAACATCCAAGCAGGTGGTCAAAGTCAGACAAGATTAACTATCAAACATCCAAGTCGGTAGTCAAAGTCAGACAAGATGTAACTATCAAACATCCAAGCTGGCGGTCAAAGTCGGACAAGATGTAAGAATCAAACATCCAAGTAGGTAGTCAAAGTCAGACAAGATGTAACTATCAAACATCCAAGCAGGCGGTCGAAGTCGGACAAGATGTAACGTAACTATCAAACATCCAAGCAGGCGGTCAAAGTCGGACAAGATGTAACTATCAAACATCCAAGCAGGCGGTCAAAGTCGGACAAGACGTAACTATCAAACATCCAAGCAGGCGGTCAAAGTCGAACAAGACGTATCGTAACTATCAAACATCCAAGTAGGTGGTCAAAGTCGAACAAGACGTAACTATCAAACATCCAAGGGGTGAGGAGAGTTACCTGTTTTCAGCGCCTGCGAGGTGGGGGGCAGGGCGCGGAAGTGCTGGTTGTGGCTGCACAGCAGTTTCTCCACTCTCTCCTCCGTCATCTGCAGGGGGGACGGCAGCTGGCTCACCACCACCGCTGCACACACACCACACCGCCTTCAATCAAAGCGTCTGTCTTTGACACACGAGTGCACAGGAGTGTTGGCGTGTAACATGCGTGCACGCAAGAACACGCTCACACCTACATGCACACACGTAAACACACACACACACAAGCAAACACACAAAAACACACTCACCTAAACGTATACATGTAAACACAACCACACAAAAGTCTTCACACACGCACACACAAACAGAAGAATACACACACACACACACACACACACACACACACAAACACACTCACAAACACGTATTTGTCCTCAGAAGATGTTTTGAATAATTATCTATTACTCTGACAAACTATAAAATGTTTGAATCAAACTCCAGTTGGTATCTACCTTTGATTGATTTTTTTTTTGTTATAATGCGCATGCTTGATCCCATTCCAGGAATGTTTTGAGAGTTATACTTTACTCTTAGTTCAAATTTTTCATAGTTCTCCCTTTTTACCTCTGCTGCGTTTCATGTCTCTTTTCCTGTCTCAGTGATCCACTTCCCACCACCCCTCCAGCCCCCATGTACACACACACACACAAACACACACACACACACACACACACACACTACTCTCACCCCCCCACTCCCCACCGTAGCCCTGTCTAATATCACTTAACAGTGAAAAGACATTAAACTAAAGAAAGAAAACACACACACAAACACACACAAATACTGCGACGCAAACACACATACACACACACACACAAACACACACACACACACACACACACTCACACACAAATACACGCACATTTGAATATGTCTAGTAGTTCTATGCACAAAAGCAAACTCTCCCCTCTGTTATAAATGTATATTTATATGGATAAATTCACAGTTCAAAGCTTCAAATGTGAACACATGACAACATGGCTAATTAATCAAGTGTGATCAGAATTAGTACAGCTAATCTGCTTGTAAGCTGGCAGCCCCTAACATCAAAATACTCTGTGTGACAAACTTTAGCCAAGAGTGTTGACTGATATAGCCTACAGGTAGGGTGACACCCAATATACAGAACAGCACTGGGAGGCCGACGATGGGTGGTACATGGAAAAGTGGTTACACGTGGAATCACACACTGAGGCCCACAATGGGTTCCAGACAGAATTCCATTGCGAGGTCAACGACTGGTCACAGACAGAAACTGCACTGTGAAACCCACAATGGCAGGCAGGTCTGAGAACAGCACAGTGAAGGGTGACGCCCCGCATGGGGGCTGCAGACAGGAACAACGCCCCCTGTGGGGAGGGAAACTCACAGAGGACGGCGTCGGAGAGGGGCAGCCACTGTGACATGATGGCGCACAGCTGGACCCGGCTGTCGTTGTGACGTATGTCTCGCGGACCCACCTTCAGGCCAAGGGACTTGATGATCTTCTCCGTCATCTCTTTGTCCCTGTCCACACACAACACGCAGGTGTCACAGAGCAGCTCTTGTCGGTCACCACCACCATGACTTGTCACCAACAATCGTCATCATCGTCGATGTCGTCATCATCATCATCATCATTGTCATTACAATCGACATCATCGTCATCGTCATTGTCGTCTTCACCATTGTTGTTATCATCATTGTCATCATCGTCTTCATCATCAACATCTTTCATCATAGTTATCATCGTCGTCATCATCATCATTCAACATGACGTAAAAGCCCACTCGTGTATATACGAGTGAAAACGTGGGAGTTGCAGCCCACGAACACAGAAGAAGAAGAATTCAGCTTGACAAAGCAGACAAAGATGCATTTTTATCTTCTTTTTTTTTCTTCTTTTTTTAATAATCTTTTTTTTTTTTTTTCTTTTTTTGTTCCGAGTACCCCTAACATAGTCACACCCCAGTTCATCTGCCACAGTCTCAGAACTAGCAGCCCACAGGAAACTATCAATGTTAGGTCGCCAGCAGGCCACCCATCAGAAGAGACCCTGCCCTGCTGCTGAGTCACTTCGGTCGTTTTCAACAGTGCCTGTTATGGTTCAACACACACAGGACACCACATACTATGCCCCTTACTGACAACAGAAGTTGCTTCACTTTAAATGAATAGTATAAAACAGGAACAAACCCTCTGCAAAACAGGTTTTCTCAAGCAGGCGAGCAAAGAAAGCCATAACAAAATGAATATCCAGTATCACTGGTTCAAGATCTATGAAATACATCAACTCTTATAGTTTAATAACAATAACACTTTTTCAATAACTGATTAAGGTATTTCGTAATGTCATCGTATGTGTGTGTGTGTTGTGTGTGTGTGCATGCATGTGGGAGCGTGCATTGTGCATGTGTGCATGCATATAAAAGAAAGTGAAAGAACAAAAAGAAAAAAAGAAACAAAAACAGAAAGAAGGGAGACCAAAAAAAAAGAAACAAAAAAAGAAAGAAATACACAAAAAGAAAAAATACATTCCTTTTTAAAATGAAACAAAACGAAAACACCCACACACCCACACAAAGAAAAAAGTAAACAAAAAGAAAACAGATGTGAAAAAATATTTTCAAAAGCGAGACAGACAGACAGACAGACAGACAGACGGACAGACAGACAGACAAAGAGAAGACAAAAAGGAAAGGGAAAGTACAAGAAGCTTCCAAGAAAACAAAAGCAGTTTGCCCAGGGCAGCCACTGACCTCTTGTGCACCACGGCTTCATACACAGCCCAGATGTTGTCCAGAACAAACTGCACGAACAGTGGTTTCTTCCCCTTGGACTGCAACACCAAACAACACGCAGTGCGTCCATAACCCACGGCACAACGGTTAAGAAGCTCATTATCCGCTGACACAGTGTCTGTGAGGGTCTGGGTTTGAATCCCACTATTTGTATTAGTATTTCTTTTTATCACACCAGATTTCTCTGTGTGAAATTCGGGCTGCTCTCCCCAGGGACAGCGCGTCGCTACATGACAGTGACACCCATTTTGGGGGGGGGGGGGGTTGTATTTTTTCCTGCGTGCAGTTTTATTTGTTTTTCCTATCGAAGTGGATTTTTCTACAGAATTTTGCCAGGAACAACACTATTGTTGCATGGGTTCTTTTATGTGTGCTAAATGCATGCTGCACACGGGACCTTGGTTTATCATCTCATCCGAATGACTAGCGTCCAGACCACCACTCAAGGTCTAGTGGAGGGGGAGAAAATATCAGCGGCTGAGCCATGATTCGAACCAGTGCGCTCAGATTCTCTCGCTTCCTAGGCGGACGCGTTACCTCTAAGCCATTGCCCTTTTCTCCCAAGTTTGACTAGAACATCAAATGGAGCGTTTTCTTTCCCTCTTATGTTTAACATCTGCTCGCTGTTAAGTCGTCCGAATGAAACGATAAACCAAGGTCCCTCGAGTTGTGCAGCACGCACTTGGCGCAATGAAAAAGAACCTACGACGACAGGGATGTTGTCCTCTGGCAAAATTTAGAAGAAGAAATCCACTCTGATAGGTACACAAATATATGTGCACAATGAGGTGTGAAAGTGGGAGAGGTGTGCGACTTGTGAGTGATGTTACACTGTGTTTGTTAAAATGGTATTTTCAACATGTTTGTGTCTTAACATTTTTTCATTTTATCCCCGTGTTCTATTCATACTACATGTATTGTTGAGTGTGCTCACAGTCAGCACTATATAAATGCACAGTAGTAGCAGCAGCAGCAACAGCAGCAGCAGTAGTAGTAGTGTCATTATTCATCATTCTTCTTCTTCTAATTAGTAGTAGTAGTAGTAGTAGTAGTAGCAGCAGCAGTAGTAGTAGTAGCAGCAGCAGTAGTAATAGCAGTAGTAGTACTCACAAGTAGTGATATCATTATTCATCTTCTTCTTCTCCTTATGATTAATAGTAGTAGTAGTAGTAGTAGTAGTAGTAGTAGTAGTAGTAGTAGTAGAAGCAGCAGCAGCAGCAACAGTAGCAGCAGCAGCAGTAGTTGTTGTAACAGTAGTAGCAGTAGTAGCAGCAGCAGCAGTAGTAGTATTCACAAGTAGTAGTATCATTATTCATCATTGTTCTTCTTATGATTAATAGTAGTAGTAGTAGTAGGAGTAATAGTAGTAGTAGTAGTAGCAGCAGCAGCAACAGCAGTAGTAGCAGCAGCAGTAGTTGTTGTTACAGTAGTAGTAGTAGCAGCAGCAGCAGTAGTAGTATTCACAAGTAGTAGTATCATTATTCATCATTGTTCTTCTTATGATTAATAGTAGTAGTAGTAGTAGGAGTAATAGTAGTAGTAGTAGTAGTAGCAGCAGCAGCAACAGCAGCAGCAGTAGTAGCAGTGTCATTATTCATCATTCTTCTTATAATCAGTAGTAGTAACAGTAGTAGTAGCAGCAGCAGTTAATAGTAGCAGTTGTTAATAAAAAGAAAAAGAAAAAGAACAGAAAAGAAGGAAATGTTCTTTCAAAGGAGAACAACAAGGGCAGAAAATCACCTGAGCGCCTTTCAGAATGCGCTTGGCCTTCATGTTGATGTAGTAGTCTCCCCACAGAGTCTTCTGCAGCACGTCCTGTTTGATTGACAGCTTCTCCGAGTACATGCGTGCAAAGTCAGAGATGCTGAAACACACAAGGCAAAACGATGAAGAATGGTTTTTCTGATTTTATTACACATCTTGGACGGGCACAATAGCCAAGTGGGTGTTGGACTTTCAATCTGAGGGTCCCAGGTTCGAATCTCCGTAACGGCACCTGGTGGGTAAAGGGTGGAGATTTTCCCAATCTCACAGGTCATCGTATGTGCAGACCTTCGTGAGTATTCGCAAGCAGAAGAACAAATATGCACGTTAAAGATCCTGTAAACCATATCAATATTTGGTGGGTTATGGAAACAAGAACATACCCAGCATGCACACCCCAAAAAACAGAGTATGGCTGCCTACATGACGGGGTAAATAAACAAAAACAGTCAAACATGTAAAACGTAACTTTTATGTTACATGTCTGTCTGAGTGTGTATGTGTGCGTGCCTGAAATCTGATTGAATGACACAGGGAATGATGAGCGCCCAGTGGCAGCCATCAGTCAGCTCTACCAAGGTAGGCAGCCTGTTGAGCAAATGACCCTGAGTTTGTAAAGTGCTTAGAGCTTGGTCTCCGACCGAGGATAGGCGCCATATAAGTATCCTTATCAATCAATCAATCTGGTAGGGCTGTGTATCGACGTTGGAGCATTGGACATGGAACACAGACCAATAAAAGGTGGAGAATGTCTGATGATGATGATGATATGGATACTCATATAGCGTCTGTCCTGTCCTCGGCCGGAGACCAAACTCTAAGCACTTAGCAAACATGGAGTCATTTGGCACAACAGGCTGCCTGCCTGGGTGGAGCCGACTGACAGCTGCCACTGGGCGCTCATCAGTCATTTCCTGTATCACTCAATCAACCGGAAAAAAAAGGCCTGCATTATTGCGCATGTAACCTCAAGTCTGCTTCAGGATATGTCTTAGTGCTTGATGAACCAAGACTTCCTTTTCATATTTTTCATTTTCAAAACTTGACTTTCTTTTACATCCAGCAAAGTGTCTTTAACGTACCAGAGTGCTTTTACATGTAACAAACTGAAACTGATTGATCATACTTTATCATTTTTCATAGCTGATTAACAACTTTAGACTCGACCTGGAAAATATGTTGACCAATTGTTTTCAATGTCCAATTGTCCTCTATGGTTTAGATGAGTGCAAAATTGACAAGAAATGAAATTTTTCATGGTAGTAAAAAAAAAAAAAAAAAAAAAAAAAAAATATATATATATATATATATATATATATATATATATATATATATATATATATATATATATATATATATATAAGGAAATGTTCTTCTTAAAATTACATTTAAGTAACATACTTACCGTGACCCACTAGTGCAGACTTCGGCAGGGGTCTTATTCCTGTCCTGTGCAAACTACCACCCGCCTATGCGGAGAAAACGAAAGTAGCTATGGCCGATAACCTCCCAAAGTAGGTTACCTCCCCTGTGCATCCCTGACGAGTGCCCTCTTTTTACGGCAGCCATCATGACTCCTGATCCTGTGCTCTTCATACGTCTAAGTTTTTTTTTTTTTCATATTTCTGTCTGTCTATCGATTCTTTGACACTCATGTTTTGTATCTGACGAAGACTGAATACAGGCACACAAAGCAATGATGGGAGGACAGTCAGTCAATCTCACCTGAACCCCCAACCATCCAGAGCGCAGGCGAAAATGACGTTGCCGCGATCCGGGGAGAAGAAAATGTTCTTCTCTTCTTCCTCGTCCTCAATGTAGGTCCAGTCGTAGGACTGCTGTAAACACAACAGCTCATGATACTACTACTACTACTACTACTAATAATAATAATAATAATGGATACATGTTGAGCACTTTCCAACCTTAAAGGGAGCTCAAAGCTCTTTGCAATAAACATTAAACAATCATACAGTTCGATTGTGGAGTGACCCAGAATAGCGCACTCTGCTTGGCTAATCACAAAATCATGTGTACAGCGTGTGATGGAATTTTACTTTCGGAGAATGCTATTCCATTCCTTCGTCCAAATCCGAATACGTTTTGTGTAGGAATGTGTGAGCATTCCTTCGTCCGGAGAGAGTTAAGATGAGAGTTGCTGTCACTGTTAGCACTGGTCTGAGAGCTGCAAATCAGGATCGCCTGTGTGTGATCCAACAGTCTCCATGTACTCATGCAGTCTGCTGCATGTACTCTTACAGTCTGCTTGTACTCACACTGTCTGTGTGTGTGAGTACTCATGTACTCTGCTTGCTGTTGTGATGTGACGATGTTGGAAATGTTATGCTATGTTCGTGCTGTTATCAAATACAGCTGCAAGAGTTTTGAGCTGTGATGAACATCCCATGTCATCATCGTTCTGTTGTGATTGTCACTATCAGTCCATCATCATCATCACCATCGGTGTAACTGTTCTTGTTATTGTTATCATTAGAATTATCAATAAAAGCAATGTTCTTATTATGATCACCATCATTGGAAGAAGTATCATCACAACTAATACTGCTACTACAAATATGACTACTACTACTACTATGACTAACCCATCTACTTCTACAAAGATAACAACTACTATTACTACCAAATAATAATAAAAATCATATCAATACAAAAACAAACAAACCACAACAACAAAAATCATCACCATCATCACAAGCATAATCATGATAATCACAATCATAATAACCCCATCCCCCCCTCCACACCCCCGGTAATCATAATAATATTAAATGCACAGGTCATATTTTGCCACCTTCCAGCCCCCCACCCCTTCCTCCCCCAAGACCACTCCCCTCCCCTCCCCTCTCCTCACCTCCCCTCCCCTTCCCACCTTCTGCAACCCCACCCCTTACAACGGAATACCATGAAAGAAACAAACAAAAGGAAATGTCAATGCTGAGACACCATGCCTGCATACCTGTTCCGATGTTTCCCCACCGCTCTCCGCTGGGGCCTGAAACAGACAGAGCAGTGCAGTGGTACAGTCATTCTCATCACCACTGTTGCTGACGGGTTGGTTTACAGCCCAACTGACCATACAGGGCTACGTCAGGGCTGAAAACATTGTCAACAGCGATTCTGTAGAACCTAAATTTGAAAATTAAAAAAAAACAAAAAAAACCATAATTCTCTCTCTCTCTCTCTCACTATATATATATTTATATGTACATATATCTATATCTATATTTTATCTATATATATACACATATCTGAGTGTGTGTGTGTGTGTGTGTCTGTGTCTGTGTGTGTGTGTGTGTCTTGTTGGGTTTCTTCTTGTTTGTTTTTTTTAATTGAAATGAAAATTGTGCGTAAGTGCAATAATGTTCATGCACTTATAACAAAAGATTAGTATACCTCTGATCTTGACCTGTCGAATTTTCACCAGAGGAAAAAATGAATACATAACTAATAATGATAATGACAATAATGATGAGAAGAATAAGAACTAGAAGAAGAAGGAGAAGAAGGAGAAGAAGAAATTATTCTTTCCCAGAAAATTAAGAAAAAAACTAAACTGAACATAAACATATTACATGATACACACAATTAATATATTATAACAGGATTTTTTTTTTTTTAATGCCAGCATGCAACTTCTATTTATATATAGATGCAAGACATAAAAAATAAATTAGAGCAAGAATGTCCAATTATCAAGTGCAGAAAAGAACAAAGAAATACTGAAGGCTTTCTATGAAAAAAAACAAACAGGTGAACAGACCAGCAGGACAGAAAACAAGAAAGGAAGAGACGACAGAAGGAACAGGACAAAAGACAGAAAGAAAGAAAGAAAAAGTGATTTTAACAAAAAAAGAAAAAAAAAGGAGGAAATTCCTGGCATAGAATTTCCTGAAGGTAGAAGGCATGGACTCATCTAACACGAAATCAATGCTGCAGATACTTAGGGTGACTGTTTTCTCTGAGATAATAATGCAATAATGAAGCTGTCTAGCTTGTTCTACCTTCAGATAATATTTAATAAAGTAACTCTCTCTCTCTCTCAAAGCCAAAAAGGCTGTTGTCAATGCAGAATTTTCATCTCTCTCTCTCTCTCTCTCTCTCTGTGTGTGTGTGTGTGTGTGTGTGTGTGTGTGTGTGTGTGTGTGTGTGTGTGTGTGTGTGTGTGTGTGTGTGTGTGTGTGTATGAGTGTGTGTGTGTGTGTGTGTGTGTGTGTGTGTGTGTGTGTGTGTGTGTGTGTGTGTCTAAAATGAGAACATTTACTTCATTCTGAATAAGGGAAAAAGAAGAAAAGAAAATTACTGTCTCCACCCAAAATCTACCAACCCACAGTTCCAACTCTACTGACCTGACAATGCCCCAAAGCTTTTCACAAGAAATAGTAATTGTCTCCCTTAGCTTAACATCACAGCCAGGGGTTTCACTTTCCCAAAGCGACAGCTGTGACCAATCAAAAGTCCATGCTTTTTTGCCCCAGCCCTTCTCCTGACCAGCTAGCAGACTTGCCATACCAAACACAAAACCACACCCAATCCAGAATTAATCTGCTGCACTGCTCTCGAAAGAGATTGACAGAAAAACCAATATTTTTTTTTAATTTTCATCACTTTTTTGCCTCTCTTTTTTTTCTGATTCTTTGTCTCTGATATTGGTCAATGGTTCATGAAAATTTCAAGACATTCAGACACATTTTTCCAAGATTTTCCCAGCGCTGGAAAGGATTTTCTCATTTTTTCCAAGATTTTTTTTCTAACACTTCAATGACCCTTTATGAACCCTGCCTTACAGTCCCCCCCCCCCCCCCTCCCCCCCCAGCCCCCTTCTCCCCTCACACTCCTGTACTTCTGCCATGAAAAAAAAAAGGTTTCCCCTTCAGTTGGAGTGACGAGACATGTCACACCCACAGTGACAGACGTGACAAAAATAAAAAAAATATCCACACTATGAGGAGCGTTGGCCAAAAGGTAATGCGTCTGCCTTGGAAGCAAGAGAATCTGAGCGCACTGGTTCAAATCACTCCGGCAGTCGCCAATATTTTCTCCCCCTCCACCAGACCTTGAGTGGTGGTCTGGACGCTAGTCATTCGGATGAGAAGATAAACCGAGGTCCTGTGTGCAGCATGCACTTAGCACACGTAAAAGAACACACTGCAACAAAAGGGATGTCCCTGGCAAATCAGAAAAATCCACTTCGATAGGAAAACAAATAAAATTGCAGGAAAAAAAAACAAAAGGGTGGCATTCAGTGTAGCGACACGCTCTCCCTGGGGAAACGAGCCCGAATTTCACACAGAGAAATCATATCTGTTGTGAAAAAAAAAAGAGTGATACGAATACAAATACAAAATACAAATACAAACAAAACAAATACTCACAGTTGACGTCCTCTCCATGGCTTCAGATGTGAACAAGGAGTTGGTCAGCAAGTTCACCTGGCACATGGGAGATGAAAAAGAATAGCAGGTTTAGATAGACTGGGGAAAGACACACTGGATCAGTTCATCAGTCAGTCCATCAGCCCGTCGGTCAGTCCATCAGTCAGTTGAAAATACACACCAAACATAGACACTGAACTTGACGTCTGTAGAATATGAAACAACTGCTGTAGATAAGAGCTCACACACACACACACACACACACACACACACACACACACACACACATACCACTGAACCCCTGAACTTGAAGTGGCATGTTGGCTAAGAGCGGACCAGGCAAGACGGGTCGTCTTTTCACTGTTAGCCACGCGAAATTTGGCCAAGCAGAGCAAACCGATAGGCCTAGTTTGCATCAGTTTGACACGGTACAGTATATGACACCAAATTTAGTTTTATTTAACAAAATCTTTATTGAGCAGTGAACACTGAACAAAGAGTATTCTGCTGTGAAGGCAGAGCATTGTATAGAATACAACACAACAGAGTATAGCACAAAAGAACACAACACGACATGACACGACACAATACAACACAGCATGACACAACACAATAGTACAGTACAACACACCACCACACCACACAACATGACATGACACAATACAACACCACACCACACCACACAACAACATACAACACAACAACACAACAACACACCACCCCACAACACACCACACACAACACGACACCCTGAATCCATCTGCACCAGGATGTTCTGGAGGTGGAGGAAAGCCTCTAGGGGGGACATCCTCAGCTCAACACAACACAACACAACACCACACCACACGGCACAACACCAAAACACCACACCGCATCACACAAAACCACACAATACACCACACCACACCACACCACACCACACCAACACAACACCACAACACCACACCACACAACACCAACACCACACCACACGACACACCCTGAACCCACCTGCACCAGGATGTTCTGGAGGTGGAGGAAGGCCTCTAGGGGGGACATCCTCAGCTCAACACGACACAACACAACACCACACCACACGGCACAACACCAAAACACCACACATCACACAAAACCACACACCACATCACACCACACCACACCACACAACACCACACAACACCACACAACATAACACCACACAACACAACACCACACCAACACCACACCACATCACACAAAACCACACAATACACCACACCACACCACACCACACCACACCACACCACACCACAACACAACACCACACCACACCACACAACACACCCTGAACCCACCTGCACCAGGATGTTCTGGAGGTGGAGGAAGGCCTCTACGGGGGACATCCTCAGCTCAACACGACACAACACAACACCACACCACACGGCACAACACCAAAACACCACACATCACACAAAACCACACACCACATCACACCACACCACACCACACAACACCACACCACACCACACCACACACCCTGAACCCACCTGCACCAGGATGTTCTGGAGGTGGAGGAAAGCTTCAAGGGGGGACATCTTCAGCTCAGACACCAGGCGGTCCACCTTGTTCAGCACCAGCACGGGGCGGATGTTCTCCAGCCACGCCTGCCTCAGCACCGCGTGGGTCTGGAACCATCACCGTCGCCACAGAGACCAATGATTGTTAGTTGTTAGCGAGGAATTTTGAATTTATGTATGTACCTCGTTTCATTCTATTCTATTTCATTTCACGATCATTGTTAGTTGTTGGTGATGAACTTTTTTATCTATGTACATATCTCATTTCATTTCATTTTATTCAATGGGGCACAATAGCCGAGTGGTCAAAGCGTTGGACTTTCGATCTTGAGGGTCCGGGTTTGAATGTCGGTAACGGCGCCTGGTGGGTGAAAGGTGGAGATTTTTCCCCCAATTTCCCAGGTCAACATATGTGCAGACCTGCTTATGCCTGAACCCTCTTCGTGTGTGTGCAAGCAGAGGATAAAACACACTCATTAAAGATCCTGTAATCCATGTCAGTGTTCGGTGGGTTATGGGAACAAGAACATACCCAGCATGCACACCCCCAAAAACGGGAGTATGGCTGCCTATGTGGCCGGGGTAAATAAACAAAACGGTCATACACGTATAACGTTACATGTCTGTCTGTATGTCTGCATGCCTGAAATCCGACTGAATGACTCAGGAAACGAATGATGAGCGCCCAGTGGCAGGCAGCTGTCAGTCGGCTCCACCCAGGTAGACAGCCTCCTGTGCAAATGACATCCAAGTTTGTAAAGCGCTTGGAGAGCTTGGTCTCTGACCGAGGATAGGCACTATATAGGCATCCATATCCTATCAAATCAAATCAAATCAAAAAGGGACACACTGACCTGCGGACACACCCCCTCCACCACGTCCACCAGCACCACAGCTCCATCACAGAGACGCACCGCCGTCGACACCTCGCTGGAGAAGTCCACATGGCCAGGGGAGTCGATCAGGTTCACCAGGTACGGGCAGTTCTCTGCAACCACCCCAGAGCTTCAGTTTCACTTTGGTTTAAACATTTTTTTAATATCAAGAAACAAGGTGCAATACAGCGTTCAATTAAGAAGACTTGAGCGACAACAAGCATGAGAATATATCGTGCTCGTTCATATGTAACAAGCAATACACAAACGCAATGGCGAAAATACACACATTATTTGACAATGAAAAGAAGTTTGAAGTGCAAGACAAAACTAAACTAAACAAGAAAAACAACAACAAAAACACCAAAAAAAAACAAAACAAACTACTATTACCGCAACTACCACTGACAACAACAATGATAATATTAATGATACTACTAATGCTAACATAGTAGCAACAATAATAACACACTGGAAAGTGAACATCACCTAAGAAGTAATGTAATGGGGAAGGGAGAGGGAGAGAGAGAAAGAGAGAGAGAGATTACAGAGTAAAACCAGGGCCATTCGGCAAAATAAATGTTCAATATAACTGCAGAGAATATTTCATTGTGAATCTTTTAAGACTTGAATCTTTTTGATTGTCCAATAAAGTCTTGTACAGTCAAGAATATGTGTTCATTCTCAAGGGAACTAATAACTCGGTCACCTCGTAATAAAGTATTTAAGTTTGTACTATTTGCAGGGAAAGTAGCACTTTCACTTTCAGTTTCTCAAGGAGCCTTCCACTGCGGTTTGAACAAATCCATGGACGCTCTACACATCACTTGTGCTAGGCAGATGCCGGACTAACAGCATAACCCAATGCTTTTAGGCCTTGACTGCATGTATATATATATGGATATATAGATACAGATAGAGACAGATATAGATACATAGATAGATATATATATATAGATATAGCTACATATAATTTATATATATCCACTCTGAAAGCTACATAAATGTGTCCATCTATAGATCTACCTGTCTATATACAGATATATATATATATATATATATATATATATATATATAGGGAGCGAGAGAGACATATTTGAGTACCTGTCAGAGTGTATTTCTTGTACAGAACTTTGCCAGAGGACAACAATTTTGTTGCCATGGGTTCTTTTTCACTCAGTCTTCCAAGAGTGTGCTGCACACAGGACCTTAGTTTACTGTCTCATCCGAATAACTGGACGCTCCATTTTGATTAATTCCAGTCAAACCTGGGCGAAGGGGCGAGTGCAGGATTTGAACTCAGACCCTCTCGGAACCTGTGCTGGCGCTGGCAAAGTAAGCGTCTTAACCATTCTGGCATCTTTCTCCTCCACGGGAACTTGGTGACCCGCAGACATGTAGCTCCCCCACCCCTGCGCCTCTCCCCCTTTTACTAGTCACATGTGTAAAACAATGCCAGTCAGTGTAATGAACAACCCTGTGTTTTCGTTGTCTTTGTGCCCATGTGCCTTGTACCTGTGTGTGTGTGTGTGTGTGTGTGTGTGTGTGTGTGTGTGTGTGTACTTAGATAGATAGACAGATAGACTAGAGAGAGAGAGAGAGAGATTGATTCATCTATCCCTCCATCCATCAGACAGACAGGCAGATAGATAGATAGATAGATAAACAGGAGACAGATAAATCCAAAGCCCACCTTTCACAAATAAGAGTGAGATGGCTGAAGACTTCATGGTGATGCCACGTTCCTGTTCATCCTCCCGGCTGTCCATGTAACGCATCTGCAGGGTTCCAGACAGACGCACGATATAAACCAACACTCAGCACTAACAGTAAACAGTACAATGTGTACTGGGCACTGGAACAAAGGCTGAACAAGTTCAGGACTTTATGTGTGCAGAAGGTATGGTGACACCTTTTCTAATTTTTCATTTATTTATTGTTCTATATTCATGAGAGCTGCTTTTACTGACATTCATAACTTTAACTAAAAAATCTATCCAAAATCTATTTATAAAAAATCTCATTTTCATGCTTCGCTCAATGCTATTACAGCTAAGCAGTGTGCTAAATAACTTTCAAACTATCAGAAACTGATAGCTTCTCTTGCAGCAGTTTGCGTGCTTCTGAAAACCCGCTTGGCTGGCAAACAGATAACAAAAGCCAGAATTAGCTAGAATAATGTGTGGCACATAGGGGTTAAACAAAATATAATTAAAAATGAAAAATAAAAAAAACAATAAGCAAACCCTTGTCACCCACCTTGCCAGCCATTCTTTGAGAGATGATGCCATTACTGGCCACCAAGGCATCCGCCAGGGTCGTCTTTCCTGAAAACGAATGGTCAAGGTTAACACTTCAGCGAATTAACGTCTACACCAGAATTGCATCATGTAAAATATAAACAAAATAAATAGATAAATAAATAATTCAATGAATAAAGAAAGAAAGAAAGAAAAAAGAAAGAAAGAGAGAACAAATAAATAAATCAATGAATGAATAAATGATTTAAAAAATAAATACATAGCTAACAAACAAACAAATAACAAATAAATAAGTAAACAATTTACGCTAAAGAGAACAATCTATTCGTCAGATCAATCTAAACTGACTGAAGACACAATGCAGCAACTGTCTGAAATTCACATTTAAGTACTTGCATTGTTTTTCCATTCAATCATTTTCTTCTGATAATAATAATAATAATAATAATAATAACAATATTATTATTATTATATTTGTAAACTATTTAACTTTCTCCGGACGCCGGAATGCATAAGCATTCCTACATAAAATGTATTCGGTTTCTGGCGAAGGAATGGAATAGCATTTTCAAAACAAAAAAACAAAAAAATCCATCACGCTCTGTTCACGTGATTTTGTGATTAGCCAAGCAGAGTGCGCTTTTCTGGGTCACTCCACAACTGAATGATATGACTGGCCAGCCTATTATGTGTGGCCAGTCTCGCACACACACACACACACAAAGTCACTGACTGGTCGTCTGCTTGCATGCCAGCCTGTTAATGTTAGCAAAGCGGGTTCTTCTCAAAATGTTTTGGAGCAAACAAGGCACTGACGGCAACGTTTTAGTGTTGCCGAAGTACTTGAAATGCTACAAACTGAAGGGTCAGACTTTGAAGAGGTGGATGATGATGAAGAAGAAAGTGAATTTAGTGTAGAAAGCAAGCATGGGTATGGTGATTTGGGGTGAAAATTTGGCATTATTTTCTACATAATGGCAAACCTGTAAAAATAAGACGAGAAATTTGATTTTTCTTCTATTTCTTTTTTTTTTTTTTAATGTAATACTAATAGCCCAACATTTAATAAACCAGTTCTGAAAGCTTCATTTTCTTACTCTGTATTTTGTAGTTTTTGCAGTTTTTTTCCCATCATTGCAAATGGGCTATCTGTGGGGAAAAGCAAGGGGAAAACTTGTCGTCCCGAGTGAGTTCAAATGAAACATTTAGTCACTCAATACTTTCCTAAGTTTATTAAACAAGCAAACAGTTGAAATACGCTTGTAAACCCATGACTACTGACAAAGCCTACTCCTTAACTCACTTGGGACAAATAATTTTCAGAATTTCTCCCTTGCTTTTCCCTCCAGAGGACCCAATTGTTAGGGTTAGGAAAAAAAGCACAAAAAATACAAAACATAAAGTAACAGAAGCTAAGTCACTGACAGTACCTTCTTGCTGGTAGCTTTCTTGACTGTAGATACTTTATTCAATGTCTTCAACATCCTCTCTGATGTCAAAACCTTCAGTTTGAAGCATTTCAATCACTTCAGCAGCAGTAAAAAGCCCATGTCATGATATAGTTTGATCCAAAAATTTCCACTTGTACTGCCTACTATGCCATTTTCAATACGTATGCAGATTAGCTTGTCATGTGTGGTGCCAAGGTCAATGGCTCTCCGGAGAGTGTGTTGTCACAGAATCTCACGATAAAACTTTCCATTCGACCCCTGACACATTCACAATGCCCGGTGTAGCTGTGATTGTTATGCTACCCCATGAGGAAAACGTGGAAAATTTTTTTAATTGTAGAAACTGCTATAGCGTTCCGTCGTCCAGAACGCTACCTTACGTCAGAAGCACTATAGCGTTCCATTGTCCGGAGTTAGTTAAACTTCCAAAATATATTAATAACTATAGTATTATTCTCAACATCATCCCTAATAAAAAAAAATTTAAAAAAATCAAATAAATAAAATCAAATAAAATTAAATAAAATAAACAAATCTAGACTATAACAAATACCTGCTGTTGTTTATTCTTATTTTTCTTCTAAAAGTTTTATTCTAAACCATTTAACAACAAAATAAACATGTCCCACAAAGAGTGCAAACCAACCACTATCCCAGCTGACCATAGAATGATAGACGAACAAATTGTAACAGCTTACATGTAAAAATATGACCCCAAAAAAGTCAGAATTAAAAAAAGAAAAAAATCTACAGTTTAAGTTCAAATTTTTTTAAGGTTTAATTTTTTTTTTTTTTTTAATCCCAAGAACTTACCATGGTCTACATGGGCAAGGATGCAAATGTTTCGGATATTGGCCGGCGTGTGCTGAAGCTTCGCCAGCTGCTGACACGTCTTCACCGGCATGGTCACACCTCGGCACTGTAGTCAGCGATCTAAAGCAAAGAGACAGGGATTTTAATTGCACCAATGTTCAAAAGACGCTGTGGTGTTGTTCATTCACTCCTACTTGGAGTTGGACACCACTGCATATTACCAGAATGCGAAACAAGCTCAATTAATCATATTGAAAGACACTGGCAAAGCAACAAGTAAACAGTTCATTAATGAAAGCGAGTGAGATAAAGGGAAGCATGACTTCAGAAAATAATATATAGTTTACATAATTATTTAATACAAAATCACATACACATTTGAAACATATTTAGCACACACAAAAAGTGAAAAAGTGAAATATATATATATATATATATATATAGAGAGAGAGAGAGAGAGAGAGAGAGAGAGAGAGAGAGAGAGAGAGAGAGAGGCAGAAGGGGGGGAGAGAAAGGGGGGACTGGAAGGGGGAAGGGAAAGATAAAGAGAGAGCGAAGGTGAGTGGTTCATGTAAATTATACGGTTTTCTTTTGTGTAAAGCACCTGAGCTCTTTGTGAGAATAGTATATTCTCATATCATTCTTTTTTTTCACTGTCAGCATTATCATCATTATTGCAATTATTATAATACATTTACTTATAAATATCTGTTTATTCTAGTTAATCTTATTTCATTTTAGGTTGTTTTATATATTGTTGATTGTATATGTATGGCAGGATTTCAAGGCCCTGACCAGAACAGTAGGTTGTGTGTGTGTATGTATGTGTGTGTGTGTGTGTGTGTGTGTGTGTGTGTGTGTCTCTGTGTGTGTGTGTGTGTGTGTGTGTGTGTGTGTGTGTGTGTGCATAGGTAGATGTGCTGTAGTGTATGTGGATCACCTCACAAGCTTTGATGCCTCCTTGAAACTAAAACTTTACTCTTATTTTCTGAATCCAAATTAGGTATACTGTATACAGTATAGACATAGTGCTTCAAACGTCCTCCAAGATTACCTACACAACCTACAGCAGTGGTCTAGAGAGTGGCTCCTCCACTTACATCCAGAAAAAATGCAGTGCAATGAAGCTAGGAAACTGCAAATCGGAAGCAATTTACTACATGAAAGGGAAAACTAACAGTGGGGAGGAATACAACCTGGCACTTGCTGAGAGTGATGTGGTGAAAGACCTGCGAGTGTACATTGAGAACAAACTGGATTTCAAGACGCATGTGGCAACAGTTGCTGCAAAGGCTAACAAGATGGTTGGTATAATCAGGCGTTCCTTTGACTACCTATCTAAAGACCTGTTTGTTCAACTGTTCAAATCCCTGGTTAGACCCATTTTGGAATATGGACATTCGGTCTGGAATCCGCAGTCAAAAACATTGTGCAGAGAGGTGGAAGACGTCCAGCAACGGGCAACAAAACTGATTGGTCATTTGTAGAACAAGCCTTATCATGAAAGACTCGCTTTCCTTAAGCTACCTAGTCTAGAACACAGGGGGCAGCGGGGAGATATGATTGATTGCTATAAATACATACACGGAATCTACAAGACCACAAATCCTGAACTATCACCTGCAGTAAGTATGGACAGAAGAGGTAATAGTTTAATGCTAAATAAATCACGTTATAGACTGGAACAGTGGAAGTGTGCAGTTCCTTCTTTACTGAGTGAGTCGTTAATAAATGGAACGGTTTGCCAGACAGTGTTGTGACAGCCCTAACCATGTCATCTTTCAAGACTAGGTTAGACGCTCATTGGGCCAACTCGCCAAGTATTTATGATCCAGTATGCTATCATTAGGCCACGCATGCTGGTATACTGTGTCTAACGCTAATTGAAGGACAAACAGGCTTTCACAGGCCTCAAACGTCTGATTCCAGTTCAAGTTCAAATAATCAATGAAGAATGATTCCAATGTTTGCAATTTAATTTTAAATATGTATCGTAGCCAAATCAACGATCTTTCTATGATTGTCATTGTGGATAGTGGAAAGTCTACACTTTCAGGACTTAATAGGTTGAGCTAGATTAAATCAGGAAAAAATATGTAGTGGTAACAGAAAACAAAGTGACAGACGCAATTGTGCTAGCTTTGTACAGTACACAACATGCACGTGTGATCATTGGTATCAATGACATGTGTCACCCATCCTCATGCGAACAAAAGAATTAGAGTAAAAAAAGAAAAAGAAAAATAGTTTTAAAAAAATCAACTTACCGTCAAACCAATGGGTTTAGACTGGGTTTCAGTTCACCAGCAGTTACTGATCAACACAAAAATGACAACCACAAAACTTCTCGGTGTGTATCACTGTATGTCAACTCATGCTGCAATCCACCATGCTGCCATTGTATTTGAAGGGAAGAGAACTGTCAGTGTGAAGTGTTTCGAAAAATTACTTCCCTTTAATATCATTTTTATCTCGAGAGTTCATGGACTGGAGTTTGTTCTTGCCGAGTCCATGTGTGATAGGAAATGGGGGTGACTGCCATCGTGATCAAAGTTGGGGTGTTTGAAGAGAAACCTGTCTACGATTCTGAGTAAATTCTAGCAATTCAACTATGAAAGCACTAGATGAAGTTATATTTCAGTGTTTTTGATACAGTAAAATTATAAAGATATATACAATATCGAAGCTCGTCATAGACTGTCCTACCTCAGAAATAACCACGTCCAGCTGTTGCTATCCACCATTTTGAAAACGCTGGGGGAAGTATTGCCTGACAACAAGATCGGCGACGTCGGCAACTGATTTCGACGACCTCCCCCTGATAAATTTAAACCTCCAAACTGAGGAGGTGCTTTAGTGCGTGATTAGAAAAAACGCTAAAATGGTGAAGAAATGCATCTGCGAAATCTGCACATGCGGGTAAGTTGATTTTGTGTGTAATGTTCTTGTTTTATGTCGCTATTCCAACTTGTCATTTGACAGTTTGGCTATGTTGCTGCCGCCTAGATTTTGCCTTTGGATAAAGTTTCATTCATTCATTGATTCTTTCTTTGTCATAGACTTTTTTATGCTTTCAGTGTCATCTTTTCTTTTTTTCCCCACAAGATTTCAGTGTCGGCAACACGAATACATCATGATCATTACATGTGATGGGTTATCAAAACGCAAATCCATCCATGCTTTGTGTAAGGTGCACTAAAACATGTTTGGTCTATATAATAATATATATCAGTTGCAGTTTTAAAAGAGTGCCCTTTTGAAAACGATAATGATTGGTGTAATTAAGAGAGCCTTCAATTACTTAGACAAAGATATATAATGATATTTCTCAATTTATATAAAGCATTAGTTAGATCCCATGTGGAATATGGTAATATTGTGTGGCACCCATACCTTAAGAGACAATCTATAGCATTAGAAAGGGTCCAAAGAAGAGCAACAAAATTATTAAAAGAATGCAAAAATATGAGTTACCAACAAAGACTTACATACTTAAATCTACATTCACTGAAAGGTAGAGGAGTAAGAGGAGATTTGATTGAAACTTATAAGATATTAAATAACATAAATGATGTAAATGCAAGACATATCTTTAGAATGTCTGACTATGATAGTATAAGGAACTCAGTAAAGAAAATTTGTTTAGAACACTGCAACACCAACATTAGAAAAAATTCATTGGCTAACCGAATTGCACAAACATGGAATGCACTGCCAATCGAAGTTAAACTTGCACAAAATACTAACACGTTAAAAAATCTCCTTGACAACAACATCATCTTAAAAGAAAAATTTTTGACTATGATGAATAAAACAAAGTTTCTTGCAGAAGTGTACTTGCGTACACCGCCCAACAACAACAAAAAAAAGATGAAAATAAATAAATAAAAGAAAATGGAAGAAGTGAAGATGAAGATTCGATGGGGACATAAAAAGGCCAAGAGGTCTAGGCAGATGACTGCCAGTCCCTATACTACTACTACTACTTGCATTTTAGAGGCACTAAAAATGACATGAGCTATAATCCTATATATACATTCTTATCCCAGAAAAAGTTTGATATGTTGGATTTCTGAAAAAAAAAAAAAAAAAAAAAAAAAAAAAATATATATATATATATATATATATATATTAAATCAGAAAACATAACCACTAAACCAGTATTAGATTAATGGAAATCAAACTCAGCATTTTCCTTTTTATTTCTTTTATTTCTTTTTTTTTTTTTTTCCTTTCTTTCTTTCTTTCCTTTTTTTTCTTTTTTTTTTTTTTTTTACCATGTCATGAAGTTATAACCAGGTTGGCACCTCCAACAGTTCATTTTGCCACAAAGGTTAAACAGTTCTGGCAGATCCAGTACTTCCAACTATCAATAATTTCAAGAATCAACTGGATCATGATTCCTTAGAATCCACCATTAACTTTTTTTTCCCCTTTTTTTCAGAAGTTAGTAAAATCTTTGGAAAATTTTGCATAGTATAACCTCAAGCAAATTATTCCAAGTTACCACACACATGAAAGAATGAAAGGACTATTAAAAGGCTCTTATAACTGCAGCTTGTTTTGTCCCTATTGTGCAACTCCTTCTTCCCATACCCTATTCCCAATCCCCTGTAATTATTGATTCAAAATTATGCAAACTTTTTTTTTTTTTTTTTTTTTTTTTGACACTTTATTTGATATTCTGGTAATTGCCTCTGTGTGTGTGTGTGTGTGTGTGTGTGTGTTTGGGGATGTGAACCAGTTTCCTTCATGTGAATAGGCTTTCAAGTTTTAGATATATTTAACAAAAATGTTAATTTCTTAACTGATCCTTTCTCTCTAGATCTCCCTCTATTCTTTCTTCTTCTTCTACATCTTCTTCTTCTTCTTCTTCTTTTTTTATGTTTTTATAATTTTAATTGTTAAGTTATTTCAAAAGGAAAGGCACAACAAAAATTCAAAGACTGTGAAGCATCTATATATATCACTGTGTGCTTGCCTCTCTTTCGAATTTGATTTATTCTTTTTTACTTTAACTCCCATGTTTGGATGTTTCTTTGTTTTGCTTTATTTTGTTGGGTTTTTTTTTTTGTTGTTGTTGTGTTTTGTTTTTCTTTTACCTAAGAAGATGAAACAGTACATAAGGAATGCACAAGTTCTTATGTGGCTTTTTTTCCTCAATATTTTTTTTCTTACTTAGATATATTTTATATTCTTATAAATCATAGATGTATTATATATATATAATGCACACTTACACCTGCCACACATAGAGTTAGTGGCATTTACAAAATTTAAAAATCTATAGATATTTAAACATGCATTCAAGTACAGCATACCATAAACTGACAATCAAATATATGCACACAACAAACACACAAACACAACACACACACACACACACACAACACAGCACACACACACACACACACACACACACACACACACACACACACCCAGAGCATTAACATTAACTTTGCACCATTATTGATGAGGATGCATGTCCTTGAACTTGACCTAAGGCCTGACAGGCACATTGAGCTGTGTGAAGGTCAGGCATCTGCTCTGTTTGTTTGTTTGTTTTGTTGCTGTTTTGGGGGGGATCCCAAAATATGTGTTGCAGTATATATATATGGATTAGTCCACATGCTCTGGCGCCTCCTTGAAACTGAAACTGAACTGACTCTTTTCATTTCAGCCGACATCGCTGCCCACACAGGCCCAATGCTCCTCTAGGAGGGAGCGATAAACCGTGCATGCTGACGGAGTATGCCACCACCTACCACCCTAAGCCAATCAACGTGAGACATAGCTGTAAGCCTCCTCCACGGGGCGTTGACAGCGATGCGCCCCTCGAGGACAAAACTACAAACAGGTAAATGATTTATTTGTTTTGATCAAGACGTCCAAAGTGGTCCCGTAACTGACACAGTTTAAAAGTCAAGTTTGATGTGAACACCAAAGAGTTGGGGAAGGGTTCTTTAGCTTTCATTCCAAACAAAGCTTTTTGTAAGGCTAGATTGGGGTTTTAGTTTTGTTTTGCATTCTTTTCTTTTCTGTTCTTTTATTTTCCTTTTTGGCTGATCTTCATATGGTCCAATGAACAAGTGTGCCAAACCATCAATGAACCATCTATGACGATCCCATTTTATGTACACTTAATAAGCCAGGGGGGTGGGTTTTTTTGTTTTTGTTTTTGTTTTTTGTTAACACACCCCATGTATGTGAATTAAAGAAGTTTTCAACTCTGTATATTGATACCTTGCTGCGTAAGATGGTATTTTTTTAAGGAGTGTTGAGTGTAAGAGGGTGACAGTGGTGGTGGTGTTGTTTTGGGGGGTTTTTGTTTGTTTGTTTGATTTGTTTGTTTATAGGACATGGATCGCTTTAGCTTTAGACCTGCAGTGTAATAAATGAATTATCAGCCCTTAGACAGCCTTCCTTATCCCCTGAGGAGTTCACAACACCATATAAGGCATATTATATTGACAGTAAATCAGTCACATGGCATGCAGTCTTGTGCTCTGACTTTTGACTGCAGACATTAACGAAAGCATAATTCAAGCATCACACTGTTCTCAAGCATTTGCCTGACTGAATTGTGAATAATGTTATGACTCAGGGAATAAACCAGTCACTCTGGGTTTTTGTTTTTGTTGTTGATTTTATAATCATAAATTTGGCAGGAATAATGCCCATCACATTTCAGTCACGTTTATGGTCATTAAGGAAAAAAAAAGAAAAAGAAGAAGAAAAAGCAATGTGACTTGTTTATTCTGTCAATCATAATTTACAATCCAAATGTAATGGACTATGATCCACCCCCTATGGGAAGCCATGCAGGGGTCTTTCAGTATAGATAGCATCCTCACCTTTTGGAAATTCTGTGCTGAAAATTTCCTCTTTCCTATTTGCTTTCTTTGTTTCTGCCGTTTTTTTTCCTTCTGCTTATTCTGCTTCTTCCTTCACTATTGCCTGCTTATTCTGCTTCTTCCTTCACTATTGCCTGCTTATTCTGCTTCTTCCTTCACTGTTGCCTGCTTATTCTGCTTCTTCCTTCACTGTTGTCTGGTTATTCTGCTTCTTCCTTCACTGTTGTCTGCTTATTCTGCTTCTTCCTTCACTATTGCCTGCTTATTCTGCTTCTTCCTTCACTATTGTCTGCTTATTCTGCTTCTTCCTTCACTATTGTCTGCTTATTCTGCTTCTTCCTTCACTATTGCCTGCTTATTCTGCTTCTTCCTTCACTGTTGTCTGGTTATTCTGCTTCTTCCTTCACTGTTGTCTGGTTATTCTGCTTCTTCCTTCACTATTGCCTGGTTATTCTGCTTCTTCCTTCACTATTGCCTGGTTATTCTGCTTCTTTCTTCACTATTGCTGCTTATTCTGCTTCTTCCTTCACTGTTGTCTGGTTATTCTGCTTCTTCCTTCACTGTTGTCTGGTTATTCTGCTTCTCCCTTCACTGTTGCCTGCTTATTCTGCTTCTTCCTTCACTATTGCCTGCTTATTCTGCTTCTTCCTTCACTGTTGCCTGCTTATTCTGCTTCTTCCTTCACTATTGCCTGCTTATTCTGCTTCTTCCTTCACTGTTGTCTGCTTATTCTGCTTCTTCCTTCACTGTTGTCTGCTTATTCTGCTTCTTCCTTCACTGTTGCCTGCTTATTCTGCTTCTTCCTTCACTGTTGCCTGCTTATTCTGCTTCTTCCTTCACTGTTGTCTGGTTATTCTGCTTCTTCCTTCACTATTGTCTGCTTATTCTGCTTCTTCCTTCACTATTGTCTGGTTATTCTGCTTCTTCCTTCACTGTTGCCTGCTTATTCTGCTTCTTCCTTCACTGTTGCCTGCTTATTCTGCTTCTTCCTTCACTATTGCCTGCTTATTCTGCTTCTTCCTTCACTGTTGTCTGGTTATTCTGCTTCTTCCTTCACTGTTGCCTGCTTATTCTGCTTCTTCCTTCACTATTGCCTGCTTATTCTGCTTCTTCCTTCACTGTTGTCTGGTTATTCTGCTTTCCCAGTCCATTCCCCTTTCTTTTTTTTTCCAATGAGCCTTGAAACATGCTTTTTTTGTTGTTGTTTTTTCTTTGTTTTGGGGGGCAGGAGAGGGGGGGGGGGGGTGAGGGGGGGTTAACGATAGTATATCACTTTACGACGGACTGTCTGTGCTGTTTTGCTCTGGTGATTAGGTAGTGATGCTGTGAACAGTGGGATGGGCACTATAGCTATCCTTTCTGCAGTGTTATTTGACTTTATCAGTTCATGACCCTTTAATGTTTTCTGTGTGGCTTTGAAGGATTATGTGTGTGTGTGGGGGTGGGGGGGGGGGGGGGTTAACCACAATATATCACTTTATGATGGACTGTCTGTGCTGGTTTGCTGTGGTGATTAGGTAGTGATGTTGTGAACAGTGGGATGGGCACTATAGCTGTCCTTTCTGCAGTGTTATTTGACTTTATCATTTCATGGCCGTTTTATGTGTGCTGTGTGGCTTTGAAGGATTATTTTATTATTGATAGTTTCTTGTGACTGATTTGTAAGCTAGGGAAGTGGCTGACATCTGACATCCCCAGCCCAGTTAAGTCTTAATTTCCTTAAGGAGCTTAACAGTTAAGATAACATGTCATGAGCTGTGTCATTTTGCAGCTGTTTTTATTTGTTGGTTTTTGTTGAGTTTTTGAACTTTTTCAGATGTGAAAGAAATCTGTATTTAATATGGTTGAATTCTTTTCTTCTTCTTTTTTTTTTTAAGTTAGTTGGGCTGTCCTTAAATGGCCCTGTGCATGCAGTTGGCTGAACTATAAGCAACACTGTCAGATGGGCATTCCTGACTAAATGAACCAGTCACATCATCCACAAGTTTATGTTTAGCAGGGCTGTAATCAGCGTAACTGCCGATATAATGTCAGTCACTTTGTTCACACCCTGATGATTAGCTAGGATATACAGCAGACAGAGAATTAACCATTGAGTGTTACAATGAGCAGTTCCAATATGCTGCATTGTTCAGACTTGAGGTAGAACGGTTATGAAGTTAATTAGTAACTAATGGAAGTTTCGGGGATTTTTTTAGATATATGTTTGGTTGCTCTTTATTGTTGTTGTATTGTTGTATGCTCAAACATGATGCAAAAAATGTGTAATACTGTTTATAGTCCATCACATTGTATAATCACCATGTGAAGGCTGTGAAGGTAAAACCAAGCAGAAACTTGACATATGTGAGTGTGAAAGCTACATGTTATGAAGCCTATTCAAGGTCAGGTTCTGTTAATATCAACTTTTGTAATTTTTGTTTAATTTTTGTTTAATGTGCATGTGTAAAAGATAACCACTGGAAACTAGAGCCAGTGCAACACACACACACACACACACACACACACACACACACGCACGCACGCACGCACGCACGCACGCACGCACGCACGCACACACACACACACACACACACACACACACACACCAAGTGTGGACACCTGTGCGCCTACGTCGAGAACACACTGACAGAGTGGTGGTCACCTCCTCAGAGTGGACTATGTGAAGCACCCTATGGAGCGCCCCTACCACCACATGCCTGATCCCTACAAGAAACCCCAAGGGGACCAGGACCTGCTGACCTCCTACACCAAAGATTACCCAGGTAGAGAACTCTTCCTAACAGACGTATTAAGTGTGTGTTTGTTTATATGTTTGTTTGTCGCAACTTACACCAGTCAACAAAGATTCTGCAGCATACCTATCAAGATCAAGATCAAGACTTCTTTTTTTTTTTAATAGGTCTTCTTCTTCTTCTTCTTCTTCTTCTTCTTCTTCTTCTCCTCCTCCTCCTCCCTCAACTCTGTGAAGGGTCATTGGGGTACTGCACAGAAGAACTGTTCACCAGAATCCTCCAGGTCTGTTGGCTGTGTGTCAAAGCCTGGATCATGGTTCTCAGTCATCATTTTCTTTCATGTTGTGGCTTTGGGAAAGTCAGATCTGGCGGAGGGGTGACAGGCAGGTTGGGAACTGAGATGCTTGGATGGCAGATCTAGCTTGAACAAAACAATGTCAGAGTTCGAGGCCCAGTTTGGGCACAGCCATTGAGTCCTTTAGAAAGGCACTCTGCTCTGATTGTCCTTAAGCTGAGCCCAAGACAAAGTGATTTTCAATTTTCAGTTTCAGCTTCTCAAGGAGGTATCACTGAGTTCAGACAAGTCCATATATGCTACACCACATCTGCTAGGCAGCTGCACTCTTGTTGCCGTTGGTTCTTTTTCAGTGTGCCAAGTGCATGCTGCACACAAGACCTTGGTTTATCATTTCATCTCAATGACTAGGAGCTCAGTTCAATTTTCCAGTCAAACTTGGGAGAAAGGACGAGAGTGGGATTCGAACCCAGACCCTCCGACACTCTGTATTGGCAGATGAGCATGTTAACCATTCTGCCACCTTGTTTGAGTCCACTAACCCTATGGCTGTAAAGTCATATGGGATCCTTGAATTTAAATCTTTCTTTCTTTCTTTTGTTTTTTCAATGTGGAAAACTGACTGATTGACTGACTGATATGTATACTTATATATAGCGTCTATCCTCGGTCAGAGACCAGGCTCGAAGCACTTTACAAACATGGGGTCATTTGCACAACAGGCTGCCTACCTGGGTAGAGCTGACTGACGGCTGCCACTGCATGGGTGCTTATCATTCATTTCCTGTGTCATTCAATCAGATTTCAGGCATGCATGCATACATACACACTCAGACAGACATCCAAGCAAAGGTGGAAACTAAGATTTGCAGGTGTAACATAAACTGGCCAATCCAGGAACCGATATTGAATATCCTAGTTGTAGCATTCACCAAAGCTGCTACACATACATGTATCACCCTCCACAGATTGTTTTGGTCTCTTTTTCTTTTCTGTGTGTCTCTCCTCATTTCACTTAAGCTTTCCAGAAGGGAAATGGTTGAAACAATGAAACAAAAAGAAAACAAAATAAAAGTCAGATGTAAGGAAATTATACAAAACAGCACTGAATCAGATTCTCATAATAATGGCATGCGCGCGCGCACGCACACACACACACACACACACACACTTGCATGCATGCACACATGTACGCACACAGGCAGGCAGGCAGGCACGCGCGTGCACACACACACGCAGACACACACTCACACTCACACCAACACACACACACACACACACACACACTTGCACACACAGACATTTATACACACTCGGAACAGTTAGAAAAGACTTGGTACATCTGCACAATTCTCATACAGCTTAGATATATTTGGCAGCGTCATAAAACAGCAATAATGATTCAACTGCAGCTGCACAAGCCTAGTTCATGGGACCTGAAAATGTATTCAGTCCGTTGTCTGCTCTATTCAAATGTCATAAAGTTCTGTCAGGTCACAGAGTCAGCTGTCGGACAGTTCAGAAGTCTTTGCAAAATGGCTCTATGCTCAGGATTATGTTGTTGTTGTTGTTATGTGCCTGGTAAATCTTTCTTTTTTTTTTTTCTTTTTTGTTTTTTTGTTATTGAATTGCATGGTTGAGCTCATTGTGTGTGTGTGTGTGTGTGTGTGTGTGTGTGTGTGTGTGTTTAAATATATCTATCTATATATATATATATATATATATATATATATATATATAGAGAGAGAGAGAGAGAGAGAGAGAGAGAGAGAGAAACACTGAAATGTTTAATGTCACTAGCTGAAAAGCTCTGGTGACATATTAGGTATTAATTTTATTATTATTAATTATATATATATATATATATATATATAGAGAGAGAGAGAGAGAGAGAGAGAGAGATTCTGTATCACGTACAAGAACACACACACACACACACACACACACACACACACACACACACACACACACACACACACACACATTTCACATTGCACACAAACGTGTGTATGCATATGATTATGTGCTCCTAACTTCAAAACATTGCTTTTACAAGCAAACATATGTACACGTCAACACATGAACAAGCTCTAATATACACATGTATGCACACAGTCACACACATACAGACATATACAGATGCTCTCGTGCCTACATTTCTGTACACATGTGCATGCACATGTGTGTGTTTGTACATCCACCATCACAGACACACATATACAGGCATTCTAAGAATGTTCAACAAGATTTGTACACAGATTCAGCTTGTCTCCTTCTTACCATTGTTAATGTACTATTGTCTCTTGTACGGTTCACCTTTCTGATGATGAATCTGTCTAGACTTTGAAATGGTGCTCCCTGTAAGTGTAGCTGCTTTTTTTTTTTGCTTTTTTTCTTCCTTTCTTTTTTCTTTGACGAAAGGCAAAAAATGCCAGAACTTTTTTGAATAATGGAGTCACTGCAGGATTAAAAAAAATTGGGAGTCTCCTTTAGCTGGTGATGGATTCCATTGCGCCGTCTTCTGGTAGAGACGCGGTGTCAGATTGTATTCATGATTGAAGGATTGAAGGAAGAATTAACAGTTCATCTACAGTCTTTGAATTGTTGCCAGGGTCCTAGATATCGTTGTCTGGCCAAAGCGGCTGTTACACTTAAAGGATCAACGCCTGTTGCTATGGGTGGAATTGTTGATGGGAATTGATTTGCTTCAGTTTCCTTTTTTTTTTTTTTTCCTTTTTTTTTCTTCTTTGTTTTTTCCTCTCATTTCCTCCTTCTCCAAATCAACTTCACCGATGGCTAGTATTGTCTCTTTGTGTCACTCCATTGTTTTGTATTCGATGAATATGTGTTTCTTTTGAGTTTACTTGCTATGATTGAGTGTGTGTGTGTGTGTGTTGTATGTCAGGGAATGTGCCCCAAAAAATGTGCACACACACACACACACACACACGCATAGACACTTTTATTTTTGATGATGTGATGTGTTATGGAACACTAGTCATATGTTTGTTCTCTTTCTCTCTCTCTTGTTCTGTTCTCATTTTTTCCCCTTTTATTTCTTTCTTTACCATCCCCAAATGCTGTCCTAAAATATACCTACCTACTCAATGTTCAAAGTGGTACATATACATGTGCTGTATGACTGAATGAATGTCCGCCTTTCTGTTCATCACCAACAGTCAAACCAACAGTGGACAATAAGGAGCAACTAGTGCAGGCTTTGTGCAATAGTTAATAACCCTGCTTGCAGCAAATACGCATACAGCAGCCTGAACCTACCTGCATACTCTGTTCATACCTTAGTTCCAGTATGATTTAGAGCGGCCTCCACAACCCAAACATTTGCTCAGCAAACAAAGCAGCATTGTCTGCTTGGCGGGTTGCTAGCTAACCCCGGGAGCGGTTCAGCCCCGGGAGCTGTTGAAAAGGACGGCCTGAAATGAAAGTACGGGTGTGCGCGGTGCGTTGTATTATGGATCAAGAGTTTGTGTGTGGGCTCGGGGGTCGCATTGACGTCAAACACATGTTGCGACTGATGACTAGTATTAAGTCAAACATGAAGACAGGGTGGGGTGGGGGGGAGGTGGGAGGGTGGGGGGGAAGGGTGGGGGAGTGGACACACCCAGCTGTGGTTTTGCCAAGCAACAGAGCAACATGTTGTGAGAGGGTCGGGGGCGGAAATGACATAGGAGCTCTGTGTATGTATGTGTGATTTAGGGAGGTGAAAAGAAAAGGGGTGGGAAATAAGGGGAAAAAATTGGAGAAAGCTGAGAGTGAGTGAGAGATTAAAAGAGGGAGGAAGAGAGAGCGAGACACACAAACACACACACACACACACACAGATGATTTAGAGTGTGGTTAGTCATGGGTGATTGTTTGCATACTGAATCTAAATTTACCTGGAGTGATCTGCTGTATGAATCCCATTCATTATCATTGAAGAGAGATTGATAGGAAAACACATTCTCTCTCTCTTTCTCACACACACACACACTACACACACACATACACACACTCACGCACTGCCCCCCCCCCCCACTCCCACCCTCACACACACTACACACACACACATACGCTCACACACTACCCCCCGCCCCCACCCCCTCCACACACACACACACGCACACACACAAACACACACAAAAAGTACACACTTAGAACAAATATGGAGCATTGCAGTGGTTGTTCTGCATCAGCCAAAATCATGAAGTGTTGAATGTGCTCTGTGACACAGAGAAACGCATCGATCCCGTCAAGGCCATCAAGCATGATGGTGTCAGACAGGTGCAGTCCAAGTTTGAAGGAGAGCCCACCTACACCAGTGAGTATAGTTCTGGCATGTTAACACGTGCATGTAGCTTATTGATCTGGTTTGATAACAAATGTAATGATCACGGGCATTTACACATAATGCTTGCTCTACCTCCTCAGTGTATCAGGGCGCCCAGAGGGCAAACAGTTGACATCAATAAAGGTGGGGGGAGGGGGGGGTGTGTGTGTGTGCAAAATAGTGACAAATTAAAAACTGAAGGTTCTATTATCAAAACCCTTATATTTAGCAAGACAAAGTACACACACACGTACACACACACGCAAGAATGCACACAGAATGCATGCATGCACACACAGACACAGACACACATGCACACCTACACACACACATCCATTTAGATGATAAAAAAAGCAGACAAAATTGATTAATTGATTGATCGATATGGATACTTATATAGCGCCTATCCTTGGTCAGAATCCAAGCTCTAAGCACTATACAAACGTGGGGTTATTTGCACAACAAGCTGCCTACCTGGGTAGTGCCGACTTATTGCTGAAACAAGGTGCTCATCATTCGTTTCATGCGTCATTCAATCAGATTTTAGGCATGCACACATACACGCTCTGACAGACATGTAACATTTTACATGTATGACTGTTTTGTTTATTTACCCCGCCATATAGGCAGCCATACTCCATTTTCGGGGGGGTGCATGCTGGGTATTTTCTTGTTTCCACAAACCACCAAACGCTGACATGGGTTACAGGACCTTTAACGTGTGTATCTGATCTTCTGTGTGTGAATACGCACGAAGGGGGTTCAGGCGCGAGCAGATCTGCACATATGTTGACCTGGGAAATGCAAGAAGAAATCCCAGGGAATCAGCTGAATTGACAATGGTTCAATTAAAGGTCTTTTTAATGCAAAAAAACAAAAAAAAAAACAAAAAACCCATGGAATTAGACAGATTATAGTTGACTGCGAGTAATGTTACTTCTTTTCTTCTATAATCCCAGCGCTTGATAGTTTTTTTGGGGTTTTTTTTTGTTTGTTTGTTTATGCTTTGCTGGAAAGCTCAATTCAGAAAAGTAACTGAGGGATTTTATTCTGTGAGTATCTGAAGTTACAGTATAACCCACCATCTGCTGAAATGATTAGTTCAATACAGAATGGGAGAAGAAGGCACATGACCATGCAAAAAAAAAAAAAAAAAAAAAAAAAAAGAAAGAAAAAGAAAAAGAAAAAAAAGGAAAAAAAAAGTATTGTATCATTTAAAGAAAAAAAAAGCATTTTTTCTGTGCAAAATTCAGGCTGCTCTCCCCAAGGAGAGCTTTTTGCCAAAGTTTAGTGCCACCATTTATCTGTCTGCAAAGTAGATATTTGTCAAGGACAACCCTTTCATTGCCTTTGGGGTCTTTTTCTTGTGACAAATGCATTGCTGCACGTTGAACCTCAGTTTATCGAAATACTAGCGCCCAGATCACCCCTTAAGGTTCAGTGCATGGAGTGCATGGGTCTGTATATATGGGACCTGAAGCCATTGACACTCATTTCCAAATAGCACCCAGATCACCTGTCAAGGTTCAGGTGGGGGGATGGAGGAAGAGAGTTAAAATCCTGGTCTGTATATATGGGGCCTGAACCCATTGACACTCATTTCCATGGATCCAAGTAACACCCAGATCACCTGTCGAGGTTCAGGTGGGGGGAGGGAGGGAGAGAGTTAAAATCCTGGTCTGTATATATGGGGCCTGAACCCATTGACACTCATTTTCATGGATCCAAGTAGCATCCAGATCACCTGTCCAGGTTCAGGTGGGGGGAGGGAGGGAGAGTTAAAATCCTGGTCTATATATGGGGCCTGAACCCATTTACACTCATTTTCATGGATCCAAGTAGCATCCAGATCACCTGTCCAGGTTCAGGTGGGGGGATGGAGGAAGAAAGTTAAAATCCTGGTCTGTATATATGGGGCCTGAACCCATTGACACTCATTTTCATGGATCCAAGTAGCATCCAGATCACCTGTCCAGGTTCAGGTGGGGGGAGGGAGGGAGAGTTAAAATCCTGGTCTATATATGGGGCCTGAACCCATTTACACTCATTTTCATGGATCCAAGTAGCATCCAGATCACCTGTCCAGGTTCAGGTGGGGGGATGGAGGAAGAAAGTTAAAATCCTGGTCTGTATATATGGGGCCTGAACCCATTGACACTCATTTTCATGGATCCAAGTAGCATCCAGATCACCTGTCCAGGTTCAGGTGGGGGGAGGGAGGGAGAGTTAAAATCCTGGTCTATATATGGGGCCTGAACCCATTTACACTCATTTTCATGGATCCAAGTAGCATCCAGATCACCTGTCCAGGTTCAGGTGGGGGGATGGAGGAAGAAAGTTAAAATCCTGGTCTGTATATATGGGGCCTGAACCCATTGACACTCATTTTCATGGATCCAAGTAGCATCCAGATCACCTGTCCAGGTTCAGGTGGGGGGATGGAGGAAGAAAGTTAAAATCCTGGTCTGTATATATGGGGCCTGAACCCATTGACACTCATTTTCATAGATCCAAGTAGCATCCAGATCACCTGTCCAGGTTCAGGTGGGGGGATGGAGGAAGAGAGTTAAAATCCTGGTCTGTATATATGGGGCCTGAACCCATTGACACTCATTTCCATGGATCCAAGTAACACCCAGATCACCTGTCGAGGTTCAGGTGGGGGGAGGGAGGGAGAGTTAAAATCCTGGTCTGTATATATGGGGCCTGAACCCATTGACACTCATTTCCATGGATCCACGTAGCACCCAGATCACCTGTCAAGGTTCAGTGTATATATATATATATATATATATATAGATATTGTAGAGACAAACGTTCACATTCAACATAACCATTTCTCTTCATTTATTCCTTTTTTTTTTCTTTTTAAAAAATTCTTGTGTGTGTGTGTGTGTGTGTGCTTCATTTGCCCAGCTGACTATCGCAATTGGGACATGGGCAAGCCCAAGAGGTACGGGCCCGAGGCGGTGTGGCAGCCCCCGAAGGACGCCTTCGGAGGGGAGAGCACCTTCCAGCATGACTACAAGCGCTACAACGAGCGCCCACGTCCCCCAATGAAGCCGCACAACGCCACCGCCGTGTCCGACTCTCCCTTTGACGGCACCACAGGCTACAGGGTGGATTATGTGCCCCATCCTCTGGGCGCCCGCTTCGTCAAGGTAAAGGCCGAGTGAGTGAGTGAGTGAGTGTGGACCATCATTATGATGAATGTGTCGTTAGAGACATCAGCAAGATATGAGATGGGCGGGGGAGAAAGAAGGTAAAGGCCGAGTGAGTGAGTGTGGACCGTCATTATGATGAATGTGTCGTTAGAGACATCAGCAAGATATGAGATGGGGGAGAAAGAAGGTAAAGGCCGAGTAAGTGAGGACCATGATTTTGAAGAATGTGTCGTCAGATACATAATAAGCAAAATATAAGATGGCAAAAAAAAAGAAGGTAAAGGCGGAGTGGGTGAGTGTGGACCATGATTTTGATGTCAGATACATAATAAGCAAGATATGAGATGGAAAAGAAAGGAAGGCAAAGGCCGAGTGAGTAAGTTAGTGTGGACCATGATTTTGATGAACGTGTTGTCAGATACATAATAAGCAAGATATGACATGGAAAAAAAAAAGAAGGTAAAGGCGGAGTGGGTGAGTGTGGACCATATTAATTATGATGAACTTGTCATTATCATAGATACATAAGCAAGATATAACACACACAAAAATGAAAACCTCCGGTTCGGTGTGCGGCATGCACTTAATGCACGTAAAAGAGCCCATGCACACACACACACACACACACACACACACATATATAACACACTTTGAAAGGGAAACAAAACACACTTGCAGACAGAAAAAAAAGAAAAAAAGAAGAAAAAAGAAGGAGAAATAAAATTATAAAGGGGTGGTGATGCACTATTACCGTAACATGCTCTCCCCAAGGAGAACAGCCTGAATTTCACACAGAGAAGTCTCTTGTGATTTAAAAAAACACACAAAAAAACCCAGTACAAAACAATACAATATAATAGAATACAATACAGTGCAATACAATACAATGCAACACAACTGAATAAAGAGGGGATGAATTACTGTATAACAGATGATGAATGCATATGTGAAGGTAAAAGTAGGAGTTAGTGAGTGCACATGTGTGCGCACACGCATGCACAGGCACACGCATGTGTGTGGGCACATCCATGTTTGCACCATGACAAGAGATGCTGAACTGGTATCATTTCCCGTACCATGATCACCCTGCAAACTCTCTCTATATCGATATGACCTGTCATTCAACAACAACAATTACAACAACAAACAGGAGAAGGAGAAGTACAAGCCCAGCGGGGTGCCCATGGACGGCCTGACCACCTTCAAGAGGGACTACCGCGGGGATCCCGGAGAGAAGACCCTCTCCTGCAAGCCGGACGGGCAGGCAGTGGCCTCCGACGCCCCCTTCGAGGACACCACCACCTTCAACCACGACTACCGCAAGTGGCCCATGGAGCGGCCCTACCACCACCTGCCCGACCCCTACAAGAAGCCCGATGGGGACATGGACATGAACACCACCAACCGCATCACCTACAAGCAGCACCCGCTCCAGCGCCACGCCGCCGCCAAGCCTGCCCAGGGCCGTGTCATGGACCCCGGCAACTTCGACGGGGTCACCAACTACTCGTGCGACTACCGGCCCTGGGAGATCAACCGGGTGCACCCCATGATGAAGCCCGAGTACCACCCCAACGACGCGCCCTTCGAGGGCATCTCCACGCAGAAGGCGGCCTTCATCAAGCACCCGGTCCACCCGGTGCACAGCTGCAAGCCGGCCTACCACGCGGTGGCCAGCGGGCCTTTCGATGACGGCACCATGTACCGCATGGAGTACACGCCCAAGCAGGTGGGGCCCTGCCCTGCCTCCATCCTGGACACCAGCAAGTCCTCCTACAGGTACCTGGGCTTTGTGTGTGTGTGTGTGTGTGTGTGTGTGTGTGTGTGTGTGCCAAAATGAAATGTTCACAAGCAAAGAAACAGTGTGAACACACAAAGAAAACACACCTGGCAGTCAACAGGGGAGGGGAGGGGGTTAGGAGGGGTGAGGGGGCGGGAGGGAGGGCGGGTTGTGGGGGGTGGGGGGGGGGAGGGGGGAGGGGGGGGGCAAGGGGGCAGGGACTGGAAGAAAAAAAAGTTCACAAGCTCATTATTCAATCAATCAATCAATCAATCTAATGTTGACAACAACAATGACTATAATAATAATAGGTACTACTATTACTTCTACAGATAATATGTGTGTGTGTATGTATCTGTCTATGTATATATATCTATATATATATTCTCTTTGATTGTTTATCTTTTAACCAAGCTGGCTTTTTTTTTTTTTTTTCAAAATGCAGATATGTGGACTGGGATTCTCGTGGACACAAGATATACCAGCCTATCTCCACCACCATCACCCCACTCAACGGCAAGGCCAAGGATGCTACCGTCCAGCTACAACCTCTGGCTGTGGCGTAAAGCGCCCCTGCGACTAGAGCTGTCCGAATCCATCTTCATCTGTCTGTGGCTGGCCTTCCTTTCACTTAGCTTCAACACAACATGCTTTTGTTGTTGGGTTGTTTTTTTTCTTCCCCCAAGGAATCTGACAGTTTGGAAATATTATTCCTGGTACCTTATGATATGACAAAGACACCAACCATTCTTTGGTATGCCAGCAAATGATGGGTCACATAGCTCTTCTGAAAGTGGGTTTGCCGTGTTTTGCATTTGTCCACAAGTTAGGACTGTTAGGTACACATTCACCGCTGATTTTCAATGCTGCTGCTGATGGTGATGAGTCTGAAGGTGTTTTTGTGCCATTCGCATAAAGCAGTGAGTTCAGAGTAACATCTCTTGTGCAAAAACATGAGAAAATTGTTAATTGAAATGAAAAAAAATCCAAAATTGGTGATGATATTGAATAAGAGAAAAAATATATTATGTTACACAAAATGCGAAGAAATATCGGCTGTTTTGTTTGGAAGGGAAGCTAAAAAGTGCCAATGCCATTATCATAGCTTTGCCTTAGTCCTCTAAGGGAAATACACGGAAATGCTTTAATCTTTTTTTTTTTTTTTTTTTTTTTTGTATAAAACTGAAGGTATGGGCCTGTGAAAATTATGTGATATCTGTACAGATTCAACATATCCTCTAATGAGTTGTTAATTTGGAAGGTGTCTTTGATGGCAACATTTGCTGTCTGATTAAAATTGTTAACTGATTGACTCCTGTTCCTTCGATTATGCTCCCAGCTGTCTATAGTAATTAGTATATATTTTTTTTTCCAATCAAATTTTTTTCACACTGCATTTTGGGTGGGGGGGAGAAGAGGGTGTGTGGGGGTGGGGGAGTGAAAATGGGAAAAAATTGTCCAGTGTTTTTTTTTTTTTTTTTTCATGAGGCTCGAGTTTTGTTTTGGCCTCTTAACTTTTAATGTGGTTTGTTCTTTTTTTTTATGGGTGCAAATTTGAGAGATGGCAAGAGAGAAATACCAGAATTGGAAAACTATTTGTAACACATTGTTTGTTAATCAAAGGAATCTTTTTAAAAAAAAGTCTTTCATAGGATTTTTAAACATTGTCTATTATGAATGATTTTATCTATTTTATATAAAATGAAGTTTTTTCATGTTTTTTTTGTTTTTTGTTGTTGTTTTTTTTCTTTTCTGGTGAAGCACTGTCAAAGTGGTCTCAGAGAAAGTCTTTATTAACAACCTATTTATCCATTATTCCTATAAGTTATATTCTTTGGCCACCTTCTTAGTTGTGGTGTACTATATTGTTCACTGTGGCCATTTCCTTGGTGCGGGACCTCTTTTACTTTTGGTGTGAATGCTGCTGATATATTATTGACATGCGTTAGTGGTGTAGTCATTGTAGAATGTTTCTGTTTTAATTGAATTGTGCCTTCAATTCAGCCCAGCTTGTATCTCCCTATGTATATGCGCACACCACACCTCTGTAGTTTTCTCATTTCCTTTCTGATATGATCATCTTGCTGCTCAGTACTGGAAGGCAGGGATTTCTGTTTGTGTATATTATTGTTCTCTTGGTTGTTGTTTTTTTTTTGTTTTTTTAATGAAGACACAAGATGAATCACTTATCCATCCACGTTCAGTCCAAATATCTCTGATGCTTAAATTTTGTTGAACTCTGGCAAAAGGAGCTAACTTAAGTGACAGTGACAATGATATTAACTTAATTCCTTGAGACATGAATGATGAAGGCTTCTGTGTCTTCTTCCTCGTTTGAAGAAAAATATCACAGTTTTTGTTTTTTGTTTTAAGCGTTTTGAACCATCTCTGTGATTAGAAAATGCATGCAGCTGTTAAAAAAAAAAAGAAATGAAGTTTTGCATGACCCAGCGCTGAACTGGTTAATGTTTCCACTAAAACCCCAAAGTCTCTGAGGTTAGAGTTCATCAGGTAACCCATTTGTACAATGACTTTCAATCTGTACACACACACACACACGAAAAAAAAAAAAAAGAAAAAAAAAGGAGAAAAAATAGAAAAAAAAAAAAATCCCTCGACACAAACACTGTGTATAAAACAGGAAGCCAAACTTGCAAATTTTTTCTCAAAATCAACTGTTGCTTTTTTAAAATTTTTTTTTTAATGTTTTCAATGTTTGTCAGTTTGGATGTTTTGAAAGGTGTATAGCAATTTTGCTTGAGGGGACTGATCTGTGTGGGGAAACTTCTGTCAGAGTCTGTGTCGCTTGTTCTTCTCCAGTCATTTTTCAGGGAATGTGGGCTCCAGCTACGTTCAGATTCTTAGCCAGGTCTTTGTCTCGTTCCGAGCTCAAATACAGAACGGGTGCGCAGGTTTGAAGAACAGGCTTTATTTATAAACAGTGTTTATTTATATCTAATTATTTATTTACTTACTTACTGTCATTTTTATCATTCATACTTCTTTCGTTTTATTATTTTTTTAAATTTGATTTTATTTTGTTTATTGTTTTTATATATTTGTTTGTTTATTCATTTACTTGTTTTGTTTTGCTTTTTTTATCTATGTATTTATCTTACTTTATTTTCCCTCGAGGCTTGACTAACCAGATTGGGTTACGGTGCTGGTCAGGCATCTGCTTAGCAGATGTGGTGTAGCGTATACGGATTTGTCCAAACACAGTGACACCTCCTTGAGCGACTGAACTGTACTGAAGTGAAGAAACGGCTCAAGCAAGCGATGATAGTTCTGAGAACTCACCGACTCCACTCGGCGCTGTCTTTGGGGACAGAGACCTGACAGGGACCATAACAAAGAAGTCTGGCATGGTGCCATCCAGTGCGCCCACCCTCACCCCCACCCCCTGTCATTTCAGTGCATTTTCTTTCGAGGACTTGCGCATTCTTGGTGCTCAGCTTGTGAGTGGTCAGAGTGCTGCTGGTGTGTTTCTTTGCTCTGACTGAAATGGACATCTTTGGGGGTGGGTGGGGAGGGGGGGTGGGGGGGGGGGGGGGGGGTGAATACACACAATTATTCTACCTCTCTCTCTCTCTGTCATCTCTATTTCTCTGTCTTGTCTCTATGTCTCATCTCTATCTTTCTGTCTCTCCTTTCCCGCCCCCCTCCTCCACCCCACACCCCCTCCTCTCCCCCCTGGCCCCAATGCACACTTCACTCAGAGAAAATAAATGTTCCCCAAAGAGACTAAAAGTTAAGGAGTGATTACAAGACGCTTTACCTGCGAGGCATATCTTTGGGCAGGCTTGAATGTGAAGTGAAGCCCTCAGTTGAGGTTGATCAGATCACCATTTTTTTTTTTTTCACAACAAAGAAATAACACTGTACAATGTTTGTCTCAGGGTTCATATTAATACAGTCTGCTACCTGCCCCGTCTGGTTTGAAACTGGCGTGAAAATCAGTTTGTCATGAAACATCATCATGACTGTCCTGTCATTTGTCGCAATGCTGTGCTGGTGTTTTTCAGTTAGGCTTTTTGATTTTTGCTTCTGTTGTTTTTAAATCGGGTGCGGTCATCTGTCTTGCTGCGATGCTGCCCCATGTTTTGTGTTGTTGTTTGTTTGTTTTTTTCTAGCTGTGGCTGCTGTCTCATCTGTACACTGGCTGTAGTATGTTCTGCTGTCTATCTCCACATTGTGGTGTCCCTGTGTGTGGGAGATGGGGGGGAGGGGGGGGGGGGGGGGGGGGGGGGGGGGGGGGGGGGCGGAGGGGATGGGGGGTAGGTGAAGGTCTGGACTGGAGAGGGAGGGAGGTTTCAAAGATGAAACTTTTGATGAAACAACAAGTTTTATTTATCCATTCATGTATCTATTCATGGTGGGTTTTTTTTTGTTTGTTTGTTATTTGTTTGTTTGTTTTTAACTTATCTTTTAACTTTACTTGGTAATTCCAAGCATTGAAAACAGCCCCAAGTTCCTGTGAACTGATTTTTCCTTCAAAAGAGTTGGAATCATTTAAAAAAAAAAAAAGAAAAAAAAAAAGAAAAAAAAAAAAAGAAAAAGAAAAAAAAAGAGCAAATGTAAAAAACAGCAACTAATGACTACTACAACTGGTCAAAGCATTCAAAAGAACGATGACACACACACACACAAATTGCTGTGTATGTTTGGGATCCTACACTACGCAGCCACGTCTATGTAGTATTTTGTGGCGAGTCTGGAATAACAGCAGCACTGTTCATTATTTAACCGTTAATTCATCACACCGCACTACTATACCTTTGTGTTGGACTGAAGAGAATAAATGAAGATATTTTCTGGTCTTGTCTGCTTTGTTTGGGCTGTCTTTTGTTGTTGTTGTTGTTCCCATTGTGGTCATTAATATTTGAGATGATGATCTGGAGAAGTAATTTCCCATTCACACACACACACACACACACACACACACACACACACACACACAGGAGAAGTGGTGTGGTGATGGTAGTAAAATCTTAATTTGTTTTAACTGAGCGAATTTCAGGAGAAAGTGGAATTATTTAGAATTCACAGTGTACATATACATGCCTGCAGTCTAAACTGTCTTTGCATTCAGTGTCATCCGCTGTAAACTCTATGGTTCCATAGTGTTTGGGGTCATTTCCGATTAATGAATGAAGAAACACTTCTATCTAAGGAATGATCTAGTCCCCATATCCTCATATTACCTGGTACATGTATCAGTACCCTACTTTAGATTTTGTAGGTTTTTCATTTTGTTGCACTGTGATTTTGTAGCTTTTCATTCTGTTGAACTGTTTACAATACATGAACATGGTATGGTTGTAATATATTACTGTAATATCATTCTGTCAAAAGGTAGTCAGTCTTCTTTTAAATTTTTTATTCCATTTTGTTTTGTATTCTGTATATAACTGTAATTATCATTTTGTAGATTTTTCAGTCACTTAAATCTTTCTTGCTTCACAGATTAGTAATTATATATGGCATATTTACTTTCTTTCATTTTTTCTGGAATGCTGATCTATAATTTTGGGGTCATTGTGATAATCTACCAGTCTTGTAGAATTAAGTTGTGTTTTAATGACTACATCATTGATATGCAATAAAGTGCAGATATAAGATCAGAAACAGTTCAACGGGTGTTGCTTTGTTGCTTTCTCTGATCTTGTTTGGCGGTGGTTTAGTCTTAGAACTGTTTCAGAATGGATTGGCTGATGAGGTGTGTGTGTGGGTGTGGCTGTGGGTATGTGTGTGTGTGTGTGTGGGGGGGGGGGGGGGTGTTTGCAGGATTGCATTTATTGTTAAACTAGAGTGAACTTATGATAAACTGTCTCAATCTCAATCTGCCACCTCTCTCTCTCTCCCACTTTCTCTCTTTCATTTTCTCTCTCTCACTCCATCTCTATCTCTCTTTCATTCCCTCTATCTCTCCACATCCATGTTTCTGTCCATCTCTGCAAACTTGTATGCATCTTTTGCACACATGCAAGAAACACAATGTGTTACATGCATGCATTTATGTACACACACACACACACACACACACACCCTAGCGCATTCCTACGTGTATACACACACTCGCACATACACACCTGCACACACATATACATTTATGCATACGCATATACACACATACTATGAGATGTATGTGTATGTGTGCTTGTATGTATGAAAAAGAAACAATAAAAAGACCATAAGATGAACTTTTGCAAAGTTGTTCTATTCAATCAAAGGTATAATAGGATTAAACAATCACATTCGTCTGCCTTATTCTGTCATGTCTGTTTGAGAAAACATACATAAAATAAAGACATTAAAATGGTTAATACATATATGGGGTGAAGGGAGAGCAATGGGGGGATATGGGAGCGGGCAACAATAAATATAGTTTGTCTCACACATCTGCACATTGTCGACACATATAGTCAACACAATATTTCAGGGGGTGTGGGGGGGTGTGGTGGGGTGGGGGAGGGGGGGGGGGGGTGTTGATGTTTTTATTTTAAAAAAAATGATGTGGTGACCTCACATTGCATTTGTCTGGTCACTGATTTCACTTTTCACTATTTCAGTTTCATTGAGGTGTCAAAGCATGCAGACTGATTCATATACACTAAACAATATCTTCTGTGAAAAGAAAACCTCTCTCTCTCTCTCTCTCTCTCTCTCTCTCTATATATATATATATATATATATATATACACCCAAGTGTGTGTGTACAAGTACACTCATGCATGCATCCATGCACTGCCACAGACACACACATACACACAAGCACAAACACACACACGCATACAACTACTGACAGTCACACACACACACACACACACCAATCAGACAACCATACAACCAAATACAAAACAACCCCACCCCCATGCCATCATATCTCACCTTATGAGAAGGGGGGAGGTGGTGGTGGTGGTGAAACAAACAAACAAAACAAAAAAAAACCCCCAACCCACCTGTCTTGATACTATCGACAGGCCTGTCATGCAATAATTGTGTGTGTGTGAGTTGGTCATTCGATCTGCTGATATCTTCCTGAGGATCGGAGTGTGTGTGTGTGTGTGTGAGGGGTGGGGTGTGGGGGGTAGGGGGAGGGGGGTGCGCAAATGGGGGGTAGGGGGGGCTGGCCAGAGAGGGTGAGGGTGCGTTGGAGGAGGTCTGGAGACAGTGGAGGGAGTAGTGTGTGTGTGTGTGTGTGTGTGTGTGTGTGTGTGTGTGTGTGTGTGTGTGTGCTTGTGTGTGTGTGTGTGTCTGCGCTTGTGTGTGTGCGTGTGCGTGTGTGTGTGTTTGAGAGCGTGTGCCATGTATGCTCGTACATGCATGTTTCAATCTTTAGTATAATAACGTCTTTTCACTAAAGTAATGTTAGATGTGTAAGATTACCAATAATGTGTGTATGTATGTGTACGTACACGCATGTTTGGATGGTTGTGGGCGTGCGTGTGTTTGCGTGTGCGTGTGCTGTGTTCCGAATATGTGCATGCATGCATGGAGACTTTGATGGTGGGTTAAAGAGAGAAGGAAAACTTACCTTGTAAATGTTATACCTCGGCGCCTAGTTACACTCACCCAAGTTCAACCACTGTCACTTAGCACGTCTGTAAAGATCAAAAGGCATGTCTTCGATTTTTTTTTTTTTTTTTTTGTCAATGATCGTTACTAATGATCCCATATTACAGTAGTGAGTAGTAGTAGTAGTGTAGGGACTGGCAGTCATCTGCCTAGACCTCTCGGCCTTTTTCATGTTCCCCATCGAATCTTCCTCTTCACTTCTTTCTTTATTGTAATGTTATTTATTTTCTTCTTTTATTTGTTATTCAGAGTTAATGCCCTATTTTAGTTCCGCACAATAAACACAATGAACGCCCCACGAAGCTGGTGTCGGTCGTTTTATAGCTCGAACTCCATTTACTGTGTTGTGCGTCAGCATTGTAAAAAAGATGGATCTTCATTCTTAGATCTAGAGGCTAGGGAAGAGAGGCCGGAGAGTTCTCTTTTCTTGCTACCAAGATCTTGACTTTATCAAAGTCCCGTCACTCTGAACAGTCTTTCGTTGAATTTGTTTTGTTTTGTTTATTTTTCTCCACCCTACAATGTCGACAAATCCGAGACGCTGCATGCTTGGCAACGAGAAAATTATTATTCTCTTTTTGATAATTGTTCGATCTCGGTATGTCGATCGGTGGCCGAGTGGTAAGTGCATCCGCGTATAGGAAGCGAGTGTTCCACGGGTTCGTGTCCAGTACTCTGTGTGTGTGTGTGTGTGTGTGTGTGTCTTTTGGTTTTTGTTCGTTTTCTTTTTTTCTTTTCTTTTCATGCTTGAGTTCAGTACTTCATTCGGGGGTGGGGTGAGGGGGGTGGGGGGTGGGGAGAGGTCCTGAGAGGAGTGTTTTTGTCTTGTTTTTTCAGAAAAAAAGGAGTGTTTTGTTGTTCTTTCCCGAGGCAAAAACACTGGGAGTTTTGTTTGTTGTTTTTTCTGGAAGTCTCCCCCCCCCCCCCCCCCCCCCCGTCTCCTCCTGCACCACCAGCCTTGAATCAGCTCAGCCCTCCGGAATGCCATTGTCAGCAGCGGGAGCTCAGCCAGCTATACTGTGCTAAGCTGTCACTTTGCTTCGCATGCCAGCATCTTAGTGTTCCAGCTGACTGATCTGTGACTCCTGCCAGAAGTACTCATAGTGTAATTGTGTCGAGATCTGCTCGTTTGCGACAACAGTATAAAAGAAAGAAAGAAAAATAGCAAAAAGAAAAAGAAATTGACCTTAAGGGAGTAAGCCGATGCGTCTTCTGTCTACGTTGCAGCTGTTTTATATATATATATATATATATATATATATATATATATAGAGAGAGAGAGAGAGAGAGAGAGAGAGAGAGAGAGTGTGTGTGTGGGGGGGGGGGATGCGCGGGCAGAAATAGACTCTCATTCATTTTCTTCCGTAGATGACTGCACAGCTAGGCATGCAGTCTACGCGTTGAAATTACTACGAAAGATAATGCGAGGGAGAGGGGGAGCAAGGGGGGTGGGGGGGTGGGGGGGGAGGGGTGCGGGGGGGGGGGAGGTGTGGGGGACGAAAGGAAGACCTCTTCAAAGTAATACAGGCCTACCTACTGGGTCTGAATTGACCGCCACTATATATAATTACACAGCCCAGTGAAACGTGACACGGCCGCACATGAACTTGGTCCGTCCGCGAAAAGCCACGCCACAATAGACATGTGTAGTAATGTATGTAAATATAGATCTCAGTACACGCCCCCCCCCCCCCCCCTATCACCTCTCCCCCCCCCTTCCCCCCAACACACACACACACACACACCGCCTCCACATTACAAAGCCGAGGTTCAGCCTGAAGCTCTTCAGTGTAACACGTGACCAGGAAGCGATAGAGTGTCCCGCGGGTTCCCATATTCGTATCGGGATTTTCACTCTACCTCATCCCTGGTTCCTCCACTAGGCCTGGAGTGGTGGTCTGGGTGTAAGTCATTCAGTTGAGACCACACACACACACACACACACATACACACACACACACACACACACACACAAAGGCATTCGCGCGCGTGCGCGCGCGCGCGCACACACACACACACACACACATGCACACACACACACACACACACACATACACGCACGTCCCCCCCCCCCCACACACACACATACACGCACCCTCCCTCTCCCCCCCCCCCACACACACATACATACATTTTTTTTTCTATATCTTTTATCAGGGGTGGGTGTCGCGGGGCCGTTATAAATCCGTGGGTGGGTGTAGAGTGGACTGCATAGGTTCAGTAGCTGTATCTGATGGTGGCTATGCAGGCTAGCGCTACGATGTTAACTGTGCCTTGATCTGATTCAAACCTAGTCTAGGCGTAGGGCTTATAATGATGATCAATGTTTTTTTGTTTGTTCGTTATTGGGTTTTAAAAAAAAAATTTTTTATGTGCTTCACGACGCGTATCACTATGTCATGACATTCCGGTAGCAGTCTATCAGTGCAGTATTAGAGATAGGTCGCCTCCCCCCCTTCCCCACCCCCCCCACCCTCCCACCCCCTCCGTTTCCCAGCTCCTTCCTCAACACCCCACACCCCCACCCACCACCACCACCCCACACACACACCTACGTCCACCCACATCCCATGCGACATTGATCGTTCCTATAGTCCATAGCAACTGTGCATCAGAGTGTATTGACAAGTGTCGACATCAAACTCGAATTCAGTGTTAAAGTTTCGTGTGTGTGTGTGTGTGTGTGTGTGTGTGTGTGTGTGTGTGTGTGTGTGTGTGTACACACACAGTCATCAATGATGGTCTGTTTTTTCAATAAATATCGCGTTTCATTGATAGAACAAGTTCGATTCATTCATTGCTTAGGGGCGTTTCCTCTTATTCTTTGTGTGTTCCAGTTACGACACAGGGAGGTAATGCTATTCGATTTTTGTTCGATGTGTTATCATGTACGCCGGTCGCTAATTAGTTGACACGGGTGGTACCAATTAGTGATGACGGGCGCGGCTATGTGAGACCAGTGTCGTTGTCAGATTTGTGTGGGAATAGTGAGAGCAGCAGCAGCAA
>NC_134880.1:9639736-9667236 GCF_041734735.1 Babylonia areolata | reverse complement strand
ATGCATGCATGCGTGCGTGTACGTACGTGTGTTTTACCTCTGCGTGTGCGCACGTGTGAGTGTGTGCCTCTGTGTGTGTGTCTGTGTATGTGTGTGCATGCCTCTCTCTCTCTCTCTCTCTCTCTCTCTATATATATATATATATATGTGTGTGTGTGTGTGTGTGTGTGTGTGTGTGTGTTTGTGTGAGTGTATGCGTGTGTTGGTGGAGTATAGAGCATATAGATAGATAGGTGGACAGATGCACAGAGAAACAGAAAACGAAAGGGGGGGAGAGAGGGAGGGAGGGAGGAGGAGGAGAGAGAGTATGTGTGTAGGTGGGGGGGGGGGGGGGGGGGGGGGGGGGGGGGGGGGGGGGGGGGGGGGGGGGGTTGGTGGGGGTGGGGAGGCAGGTGTGTGTGAGTTCATTAGTGTTCCTCGTTTTTTGTATAAGCTTATTTATCTATTTATTTATCTATTTTTTATTATTATTATTATTATTTTATTATTATTATCATTTCTACTACCTTTTTTATATTATGATTATTATTTATTTATTTATGTAAGCTCATCTATTATTTATTCACGTTTTTTTTCTCTTTTTTTTTTCTCAAGGCCTGACTAAGCGCGTTGGGTTACGCTGCTGATCAGGCATCTGCTTGGCAGATGTGGTGTAGCGTATATGGATTTGTCCGAACGCAGTGACGCCTCCTTGAGCTACTGAAACTGAAACTTTTGTATAAAGCATTCAAACAGTGGGAGGAACTACTATTGAGTAAAAACAAAAAAAAAAGAATATTGTGCACGTTTTATTGTCTATGAAATGTCAGCTTAATGCATATTAAACTCTTTCTTCGTTGTGTTGTCCTCACATGTACCCTTTTCACTTTGGGTTGAAGCCTAGCTGTGAATAAACCATACCATTGCCCAGAGAGACAGACAGAGACAGAGACAGAGAGAGAGAGAGAGACAGAGAGAGAGAGACACACAGAGAGACAGACAGACTGAGACAGAGAGCAATCTTTCCCTGACTGTTCTGTGGGGGCAAGGCGAGAGCAAGTCACAATGTCGAAAATGTGAAAGTTGAAGTTAAAGGGAGGCAACCTAATCCATGTGATGTGGACACAAGACAATACGATTTACTTTCCCTTTGGTTTCAAATGCATTCTCCGTCGAAATTTTTTTAAAATATTTATTATCATTATTATCATTGTCAGAATTATCATAATCATTATTATATTATATTGTTATTATATTGAATGTATTATATATCATTATTGTTTTTTGTTTGTTGTTGTTTACAGATAATTATGGATCAACAAAGAAATAAAATATCGGTTGTTCTAAAACTCAAACCAAAATAAAATCAGGATCAGGATCAGGATTTGGGACGTTGTTCCACACAACCTAGCCATTTTTGGCTTTTTATGCCCCTTCAGATTTACTCCTTTACATTGTTGGTCAGGTCGTTGACTAGCTCAGTCATTTTATCCATCAAAGTCATATTTCGTTTTTGTCAATAACTCGTGTTTATCTATGAGGTTCTTAAAAGTATTTATACTAGGTGCACGTTTGATATTGTTTGTTAATTTGTTCCAATAATTTGTTACTCTGTTACTAAATGTAAACTTTCTTAGATTTGTTCTGGAATACTCTTTAAATATTTTGTCTGTACTGTTTCTTGTAGTGTCTACCTTTGGAGTACAAAAAAAAGCAAAAAAAGCATGCTTTGTTTACATCGTCAAACCCATTTAATATTTTGTACGTCTGTATCAAGTCCCCTCTTACTCTTCTTGCTTTAAGTGATGGTAGTTGTAAGTACTTTAATCTTTCTTGATATGAATAATCTTTTATGCTACAGACCAGCTTTGTTGCTCTTCTTTGAGCCCTTTCTATGGCTTGTGACTGCTTTATTTGCGTTGGAAAGCAATCTGAAATAGAAACTAATAAAAAGCAAACTGAAGTAAAAGAATTCGAAAGCAAAACCAAACTAAAATGAAAAGTAAAAGAATTTGAATGCAAAACCAAACTAAAATGAAAATTAGAAAATAAACTGAAATAAAATAACATGAAACTGATTTGGACTATCATCAACAATATATAAAATAATAATTACATAAAACACAACAGAACCAAGCAGAATAGAATAGAGTAAAAAATAAAAAAAAAAATAAAAAAAAGCTTTGGGTGGAATTAGGCTGGATCAACAGCAAAACAAGCGGTTCTCAGCAATGGCTAAGGAAATGTGAGTTACTATCGCTGAGGCTTTTTTGTTTTGTTTTTTTGTTTTTTGGTAACATTTCTTCTGGGTTGGTGTATTATCTCCCCTCTTCTGCAGACTGAGTGCTACAACATGGGCAATTTTTGGACTGTGTGAAAAAGAAAACGAAAAAAAAAAAAAAAAAAAAAAAAAAAAAAAGCACACACACACACACACACACACACAACAATGACAACAAAAAGTGTTCAGTCCACACACACGAAAACCTCAGACGTTAGATTAAGAAAATTCTGCAAAGAAAATTAATTGAATAAATAAAATAAAACTGTGAACACACACACAAGCATGCACACACATAAAAAAAACATACACAGCATGTACCCAGTTAAGTGAATTGTTCTTTTTGTTGTTATTAGCATGGACCACCCAGCTGTTCAAATTTCATTGACTGTAAAAAATTTTTATTATTTTATTATTATCTTATTATTATTATTATTATTATTACTACTACTACCTTTTTATATTATAATTATTATTTATTTATTTATTTATTTATTTATGTAAGCTTATCTATTATTTATTCACCTTTTTTTTTCAAGGCCTGACTAAGCGCGTTGGGTTACGCTGCTGGTCAGGTAGCGTATATGGATTTGTCCGAATGCAGTGACGCTTCCTTGAGCAACTGAAACTGAAACTGAAACTGACTGTAAAAAGAAGTCAGCATTTTACACACAAAAATCCAAAGTGAAAAGCCCACAGCTTCAAGCATTCCCCATGAAGTATCCACTACTGTTGTTGCTGCTGCTGTTGTTGTTGTTGTTGTTGTTAATATCATTATCATCATCATTAGCATGGACTATCTGTCTTCATTTCATGTTCTGGGAGTGGCCTAAAAATTTTAAGCAAAATAATCTGCAGTGAGAGCCCATATCTGCATGTATACTCTATGAAGTATCCATTAATTGTTGTTGCTGTTGCTGTAATTGTTGTCATTATTATCATTCAATAATAATAATGAAAATAATAATTACATCATTATTAGCTGTATCATTATTATCATTATTATTATCAAAACATTTAAAAAAAATTATCTTTATCATTATCATGATCATTATTGCTATTACCATTTTATTGTTGCTATCATTATCATTACTTACTACTTACACCACCCCACTCTTACCATAGTTTACATTTTCAGACTCAGTTTTCAGTTTCAAGGAGGTGATAAAGCACAGGGACTGATGATCCACATGAGCTACACCACATCTGCTGTTAAAAGAAGAAGAAGAAAGAAAAAAAAACACACATCAGGTTGATCAGGCCTTGAGAGTCTATCCTAGGTTTCCTTAAGAATCAAGATAAATAAAAAGTAACAGAAATAAAATAGTTAAGTCAAAGATATGTGGCGAGTAAATCATAGAACTGAGACAAGAACAAAAATGGGCCAAGCTAAGCGAACCTGCGTGTTTAAGTCACACTGACACCACTGTGCAAACACACACACACACACACACACACACACACACACACACACACACTGACACAGAGTGAGAGAGTGAGAGAGAACGCACATGCAGCAATTTGCAGTTTTACAAAGACAGCCATGGATCTTGTTTGTTTTTTTCTTTTGGTTTTTTATTTATTTATTTTTTTATTTTTTTTTAAATGATTTACTCAGAGATCTAGGTGTGTGACTTATACCCATGTTCCAAATTCTCACACATGTCAAAAGGGCTACATGAAAACATCGCACAAAAAGGCCACTTGTACCTTACACTCCTTATAATTTTGTTTGTTTGTTTGTTGGTTGTTGTTTTTTTTGTTGGTGTTTCTGCTGAACTTTCACAGTCAAGATTACACACTTTCACATATATAGTTTAACTGTAATCAATAAACTATGCTTTCAACCACTGCAAAATAATGACATGTTCACCAAGTTTACAACTTGCCATACTCTGAGTAACAATCAAGTAATTATCCCCCTATCTTCCATCCATCCAGAAGCACTCAAATCAATAAAAAGTCAAAAATAAATCACACACACACAAAGAAAAGCAAGAAGAAAAAAAAAGAGCAAACATCTGCTTTAGTTTGAAACTGACACAGATGTTTATAATATTACTAGTCCAACAATATTATAATGATTCTAACACAGATACTAAATATTAGTTCACACATGTGCTTGTACAATTACACACACACTCACATGCAAAATGTATAGGCATGAACACACACACACACACACACACACACACACTGCCTGAAAAAAACCACACACACACACAAAGAGACCATCACCACTATCCGATTGGAATGTTCATTATAATTCATAATAAAAATATCATTAAATGAAAATAAAATCTAATGAAGAGAACAGTGAATGTAGATAAACATGTTTGGGTTCTCATTATCAAACACTCAACATTCACTCATATTAATTATACAGTGAGACACACACACACACACACACACACACACATACTCAGAATTAATCAAACACATACACACAACATTAGCCTACAATCACACATATTGATGTAAAGATACTGGTGATGTTAGAGACCATGCACATGCAGAATGCACACACATAAATGTCAGGAACAGAATATAATCTTGAATGTAACACACACACACAATTATACCTGCACACAATTAAAATCATTTACTTCCATTTTTTTCAGTTCAGGAAAACCAGAAAAAAAAAATCATAATACAACATATATTAATATGTCATATATCAAATGTCTTTTCCTGCTCCATGCAATGCACAGAAGTAACAAAATTAAATGGGTGAAATTGAGATTATTATTATTATTATTACTATTATTATTTAGTATAATTTTACTTAAAAGAAATTTCTTTTCTTTTACGTCACAAATTCATATATTTTATTTCAATTTTTTTCATACTCTCCACTACAGAGGTGCTTATGATGATTTTTATGTGATTTCTTTTAGTTTTATACACAGGAGTTGTTACCCCTGTTTTTTGGAAGCAAGATTTGTGGGGATTGACCCATTGCTACTTTTGATTCTACTTCAGTCACAGCCTAATTTGGAAACACTGCATGAAGAATCTGCATTCCATCACTTCTGTCTGTTTACTCTTTTGATAAGCCCAATTATCTAAGTTTCCCCACATCATTAGACCAAAAGTAACTTTTCAAATAAGATCCTTACATTCAATTTTAGATACTCATGTGATTAAACTGATTGGAAAGACCTTTTATGTGTGTTGACAGTTGCTGAGAAATACTAGATAAAGACTGCCAATCACAGGATTGAGTGCTTGGAAACGTTAATAAACAAAGCATAGTAGCCTGGGTTTAGTTCAAGTTTGATCATCTGATCTTCATTATTTTGTTAAGAGCATTTCAAATTCATATGTCCATACATCGATGAAACCACCTAGGTGTTTGTAAGGCTTGAATGCTTTCTGTTTAAACCCCTGGTTCATGTATAAAATACGAGCTGGTTGGTGAACTTCTGTGGTGATGAGAAATATAGCATCATAGTTGTGCCCTTTACAGAAATCTATCACTACCTTAACCAAACGCTTGGCAATGCCATGCCCTCTGCATTGTTTTTTGACTGCCATGCGCCTCAACCATGCGATCTTGGGAGAACTGTCAATGCTGGCATCTGGCCCAGATCGATTTCTTCTTTTGTGAATCGTCTCTGTCAAAAAGCTATTGTTCCTTTTTGCGGTGCCACTTTCATCAGCTCCTGCAGTCTCTGGCTTTTTGATGACTGCAATTGTTCCCACGATTTCTTCTCCAACTTGTGCGACCCAGAAATGGTCATCCGGGCTGGAAAAGTACGTGGATTCCATCTTCTTCATGTCGTTGAAGTTTGGCCCGTACAAAAAGTACAACGTTGCCACTGCGCAGCCGCAGTACACTACACAGACGAAACATGCCAGCGACAACAGCGTGATCAAAGCACTGGCTTGGGACATGATACACGTTGCTATGACCACCAGAAACATGAGGATGGATGCTGGTCGTCGAACAGCTATGAGGAAGGAAGGCCACAGGTTGCTGAAACTGGCTTCACGTAGCACGGACCATGCGGCGAGTCGGTCCGAGGGTTGCCATGGACGCACCTCAATTTGCATGGCGCGTGCATAGGCTGAAAAGGCCTCGCTGGTCTCAATGGTAAAACACTCGCCTATCACTGGTCGATGCTCTCCTATCAGTCTCAAGTGGAAGCTAACACAGACGACTGACATTTAGCACACCTGAAGATCTGGCAGAACTGATTGAACACTGGCACGATCGGTCTTTTCAGAAGATAACAATTGTTTTGACGGCAGAGAGTCGATTGTGCAGCCATGTTGATTGGTAAATAAAAAACATGGACTGGGTACATGTTCGACTCAGGACTAGAAGAGAGAGAGAGAGAGAGAGAGAGAGAGAGAGAGAGTTCTGTAGAAAGAAACTGAACTGGCGAATATCATATAATAATAACGTCTGTGGATCGAATGCTTGTCAATGCCGCAAACTCCTACCGGCTCTGCGTTTCCAGTCCTCTACACAGGAGTAGTCTCCCATTAACTGAGTGTCTTCCCTCTGAATCTCGACTTGTTGAGATTAATTTTGTTATCGAGCCTCTTACACTCCACCACTTCCCACAATATCCTCATTCCTAATTATCATTCACACTTTTTAAAAGTTAGAATCTGTATTTACTTCTACTGTTCCATTATCTTTTCCTCCCACCAAACCGCGTTTGAGAACGTACAGTATATGGTGTGACAGAACCCCGGGCGTCAAAGTTGACAAATAATAATTAGTTTCATTAATTAACGCAAAGTAATGAGGTAATCATCAAATACGGGTAAGCAATACAATTCAACTGATTTCTTGACAAGTGAATAAACTTTTCGGCATCTATTCATGGGTTTGCTTGACTTTTTTTTTCCCTTTTTTGTGTGTGGAAGAAATATTTATTTATTTATGTATTTATTTATTTATTTATTAACTATTTATTTATTCCTTTATCTATCTATCTATCTATCTATCTATCTATCTATCTATCTATATTCTCATTTATCTTTTTTCTTCAGTTTTTGGGACCGGGTGCGGGGGGTGGGGGGAGGGGGGCTGGGCACAGTGGTGTGGTGGTGGATCGTAACTGTTAAGAGTTCATTTCTACATCTTACTCACTGAACTGGAATTTTGAAAAAGTCTCCTCCTCCTCCTCTTCTTCTTCCTCCTCCCCCTCCAAAGTTTTATTTCAGTGTGCACGTGTGCAATGGAGCACATGCACATACAACTGATACAAACGGATACTTATGAATATCTGCTTACATGTACGCACTGGCATGCTATGTGTGTCTTAGTTTTGTCTTCACTTTAATGTTTGTTCACTTTAAATGGTATAACTTGAAGACGAAAATAAGTGGAAAAAAAATCACGTGAGGTGTGTGTGTGTGTGTGTGTGTGTGTGTGTGTGTGTGTGTGTGTGTGTGTGTGTGTGTGTGTGTGTGTGTGTGTGTGTGTGTGTGTGTGTGTGTGTGTGTGTGTGTTCCGCGCTCGCGCCGTGCATGTGTGCACAGACGTGATTTCACACAGCACACCGGGGTTCAAAGGCAGGCAGCCCTGAAGCCCACAGACAACAACCTGAGGGCGGAGGGAGCCCAGGACTTCAGTTCCTCCTACAACCTCAACTTCCAAGGTGAGCACTACTCGTTGCATGATAGTCAGTCATGTCCGACTATGACCACCAGCACAGCACAAGAGGCAACTGCTGTCCCAAACGATCTAGGCTAGAACTGGATCATCGTGGAGAGTGTCTTGCCCCAAGTTATACATCGCCACTTTCTCAGCCAATTTATTTATTTATTTATTTATTTATTATTATTATTATTATTATTACCCCTTTTTATATATTATAATTATTATTTATTTATTTATTTACTTATTTTTGTACGCTTATCTATTATTTATTCACCTTTTTTTTCTCAAGGCCTGACTAAGCGCGTTGGGTTACGCTGCTGGTCAGGCATCTGCTTGGCAAATGTGGTGTAGCGTATATGGATTTGTCCGAACGCAGTGACGCCTCCTTGAGCTACTGAAACTGAAACTGAAAACTCAGCCAAGAGGGTTTTTGGACAGTCGGTGTTAGGGTAGCTCCCAAAGGCCAGCTATAGTCCCTAAGGCTGCAGCACTTAAGAGCCAGTGCAATCCTGCCTCCAATTTTGAGAGTCATAGTCCTTCACTTAAAGACTGAAGTGTAAATGACCTCCTGTTGCAATGGAGAAACCATTGATCATACAGCTCTTCACTTTGCTTTTGGCCCAACTGTACGCTCATGCCAATCTGTGACATAAGCTAAGCGTTACGTTGGGTATAGAAGCCGTTATATCCTGTGATACTGGTACGCGGATCTTAAGGAGCTGTTACTTTAAAGGGAGAGCAAGGCAAATGAGGCTTTAAGGGAAATTACAGTCAGTGACCATTACTGAACGCATGTACCCATTAAAAAGAACTAATGTGTCATAGCAAACGAACTCGAAACAAACATGTTCGCAAACACGCAGACACGCACAAACACACACACATACACTACGACATAGACAGTGAGACAGATAGACAGACAGACAGACAGAGACATACAGACAGAAATACAGATACAGACACAGACACACACATACACACACACGCACGCACGCACACACACACACACACACACACACACACACACTTTCTCGCTTTCTAGTCAGGGTGCATTGCCACTTGGCCACACACCCTTTCCCTCTCCAGAAACTACAATAGGCCCGTGGTCTTTTGCACGTATGTTTGGAGTGTTTGTCTCAACCTACTTGGTCATGACTTGATTTGTGTATTCTGATAGCAGAAAGATTTATAAGCATGCAACGCATGCTAAAGTCTTTCTCCCTCTCCCTTCCACTCCTCACCCATAAAACAAAACAAACAAACAATGCCCTCCGGTGACGAGGCTTTGTACACTTGTGCTACTTTAACAGCTTTCTCCCCCTCCCCCTCCCCCCAAACCACTATTGATGGTTTGTACACTTGTGCTACTTTAACAGCTTTCTCCCCCCCCCTTCCCCCAAACCCCTATTGATGGTTTGTACACTTGTGCTACTTTAATAGCTTTCTCCCCCCCCCCCCAAATCCACTATTGATGGTTTGTACACTTGTGCTACTTTAACAGCTTTCTCTCCCCCCCTCCCCCCAAATCCACTATTGATGGTTTGTACACTTGTGCTACTTTAACAGCTTTCTCTCCCCCCTCCCCCTTCCCCCAAATCCACTATTGATGGTTTGTACACTTGTGCTACTTTAACAGCTTTCTCCTCCCTTCTTCCCCCAAACCACTATTGATGGTTTGTACACTTGTGCTACTTTAATAGCTTTCTCCACCCCCCTCCCTCCCCCCAAATCCACTATTGATGGTTTGTACACTTGTGCTACTTTAACAGCTTTCTCCCCCACCCCCCCTCCCCCAAACCCCTATTGATGGTTTGTACACTTGTGCTACATTAATAGCTTTCTCTCCCCCCCCTTCCCCAAAACCCCTATTGATGGTTTGTACACTTGTGCTACTTTAACAGCTTTCTCCCCCCCCCCTTTCCCCAAACCCCTATTGATGGTTTGTACACTTGTGCTACATTAATAGCTTTCTCCCCCCCCTCCCCCCAAATCCACTATTGATGGTTTGTACACTTGTGCTACTTTAATAGTTTTCTCCCCCCCCCCTCCCCCCAAATCCACTATTGATGGTTGGTACACTTGTGCTACTTTAATAGTTTTCTCCCCCCCCCCTCCCCCCAAATCCACTATTGATGGTTTGTACACTTGTGCTACTTTAACAGCTTTCTCCCTCCCCCTCCCCCCAAATCCACTATTGATGGTTTGTACACTTGTGCTACTTTAACAGCTTTCTCCCTCCCCCTCCCCCCAAATCCACTATTGATGGTTTGTACACTTGTGCTACTTTAACAGCTTTCTCCCTCCCCCTCCCCCCAAATCCACTATTGATGGTTTGTACACTTGTGCTACTTTAACAGCTTTCTCCCTCCCCCTCCCCCCAAATCCACTATTGATGGTTTGTACACTTGTGCTACTTTAATAGCTCTCCCCCCCCCCTATTGATGGTTTGTACACTTGTGCTACTTTAACAGCTTTCTCCCTCCTCCTCCCCCCAAATCCACTATTGGTGGTTTGTACACTTGTGCTGCTTTAACAGCTTTCTGCCCCCCCCCCAACCCTCCCGAACCCCATTACCCACCCCCTCAACTCCCTATTGATGGTTTGTACACTTGTGCTACTTTAATAGCTCTCCCCCCCCCCCAACCCCCTATTGATGGTTTGTACACTTGTGCTACTTTAATAGCTCTCCCCCCCCCCAACCCCCTATTGATGGTTTGTACACTTGTGCTACTTTAACAGCCTTCTCCCTCCCCCTCCCCCCAAATCCACTATTGATGGTTGTACACTTGTGCTGCTTTAACAGCTTTCTGCCCCCCCCCCAACCCTCCAGAACCCCATTACCCACCCCCTCGAACCCCCTATTGATGGTTTGTACACTTGTGCTACTTTGGCAGCTTTCTCCCCCCCCCCCCCCCCTATTAATATATGCCCCTCTCGATAAAAATTCCACCCCTCCCCCCTCCCGGTGATTCTCTATACAGTTGTGCCACATTTACAGCTTTCTTCCCCCAACTCCCCCATCAATACATGCCCCACTCAATAAAAAAAAATGCCCCCTCCCTTCCAGTGATGCTTTATACAGTTATGCTACTTAACAGCCTGCTTCCTCCTGCCTCCACCCCACCAAAACGTGCCCGCCCCCACTCCCCGCACCCCTTGGCTAGCCTCATACCCTCGTGATATTTTGTACAGTTGTGTTGCTCCAACTGCTGTCTTCCCTCTGAATCATCCTATTGAAAAAGCCACTCCCACCCCCCCTTCCCACACCCCTCACCCCCCGCAACCCCTCCTTCCCCCAACCCACCCGCTCCACACTTCGCCATTCCCTCGCCTTGATGTTTTACGCGGTTCTACTACTCTAACAGCTTTCTCACAACCCTCCATTTAATTTCCCAAAGGCTGCCCCTTCCCCCTCCGCAATCAAAAACGCCCCCCTCCTCCTCCCTCCCCCCGCAGTGATCTTTCGTACTGTTGTGTTACTCTAACAGCCTTCTTCCAGTAACCTCCATCATCAAATTGTGCCCCCCTCCCCACCCTCCGGTGATATTTTGAACAGTTGTGATACTCTAACACTTCTCTCTCTCCCCCCCATCCCTCCCATTAAAAAAAAAGCCCTCACTCCTCCTTTGCAATGTGCTGTACAGTATTGCATCTATAACAGCCTTCTGCCCACAGACTCCCATGAAAAAATGCTTCCCTCTTGATCACAGAAAATCGATGTTTTGTACAGTTGTGCTGTTCTTACAGCCTTCTTTCCTCAGCATACCAACCCCAACCCACCCCTCCTCCCACCCAATAAAACGTACCCCCTGGTGATGTTTTTTGACAGTTTTGCTTTTGTCCTGACGCTAACTGCATGCGCCACACACACAGGCAAGCTGGGGGAGAGAGCACGCCCCATCCGTCACGACAAAGAGCGAGAGCAGCTGGACAGGTTCGAGGGAGAAGCCACGTACAAAGGTGAGCAAATTGGGGATTGTTACAAATCACGCCGGCACGTGTACAACGGTAAGCAAATTGAGGATTGTTACAAATCATGCCAGCACGTGTACAGAAGGTGAGCAAATTGAGGATTGTTACAAATCATGCTGACACGTGTACAAAAATGTGAGCAAATTGGGGATTGTTACAAATCACTCCGGCACGTGTGCAAATATGAGCAAAATTGAGGATTGTTACAAATCATGCCGGCACGTGTATAAAATGTGAGCAAAATTGAGGATTGTTACATATCACGCCGGCACGTGTACAACGGTGAGCAAAATTGAGGATTGTCACGTCGGCATGGGGTTAGGTTTTGGTTACAAATTTGGGCAAACTGAGAATTGTCTCCGAAACACGCCGGCACCGAGTTAGTTTTTAACTGAGTTCAACTGTGAACAAACTGAGAATTGTTAGAAATCACGCCAGCAGCGGGTTAGTTTTTAAATCAGGCGGTTGCACACAAAAATTTGAATACAATAACGGCTGTTGTGGAACACCCGTTGAACAAATTCGGAAAAAAAACCAAACATATTTACATTAATACTGATGATAGTGATAATAATACTAAAATGATAATGATGGTGATGATTATACTACTACTACTACTACTACTACGACTACGACGACTACTACTACTACTTCTCCTACTGATCATAACAATAATAATGATGGTGATAATGATGATGATGACAAGAAGCAGAAAAAGAAGAAGAAGAAGAAAAATGACTCGATGACAATGATAATAGTTTTGAAAAAAAAAAACAACCAACAAACAAGCGAACAGTGTTACAGGAAAACTCGACTGTTCTTGCTGCCCAGACGGTTCAATTACATTAATTAAACATAAATTTTCCGAACCTGCAATATTAGCACAGCAGAAATATATATATATATATATATATATATATATATATATATATATATATATATATATATATATATATATATATGAAGCAAAACAAACCACAATTTCTTTTTCTTTTTAGCTTCGACTGAAAACTTCTTTTTCCCCGTCCATATATCTTGTCTCTGAAAACTCGTGGTGACAACAATAACAACAAGAGCAAAACCAAAGCAAAAACAACGACGACAACAACAACAACAACATCAACTGCAACAACAAAAGCACATCAGAACAACTACACACACTGAGCAACGAAACAACCACAACAACGACTGACACAACAAATATAATATATAAATATGATATATGTTATACGTATCTGTTTGTGGGTGACCTCATATTTGCTTTGTGTTTTCGCTAGACCTATTGCTTTACATACGTGTATGAGTGTATGTGCTTCTGTAAAACTTCAACATATACCGTGTGTATTCGTAGTAAGCTATACCTCCATTAAAACAACAACAACAACAACGACGACAACAACGACAACAACAACAACAAAACAAAACAGCCAAACAAACAAAAAATCCACCTAGTAAGACGGAACAAAAGAAAGATAACATTAGTCAAGAGGTGTACCAAAATGTAGTCTGTGTGTACCACACACACACACACACACACACACACACACACAGAGAGAGAGAGAGAGAGAGAGAGAGAGAGAGAGAGAGAGAGAGTTCGATAAAAGATAAGAGTTGTTAACACACCTCCCCACCCTAATCTCCACCCCTCCCCCTCACCTCCATCACTCTACCCTCCCCCCACCCCTTCCCCGCACCCCAACACACACACACACACACACACACACACACACACACTTTCTCCCTCTCCGAAATACTGTCATGATCACTTTTTAAGCTGTCGAGAGGAAGCTTCTAGCTTCAAGTGTCGTCCCTCTTCTCATGGACTTGTACTTCAATACCAAACAAACACACCACCACCACCACCCCAAAAAAAAACAAACAATGCGACCGTCTCCAAGCAACTCAAGCACCGAATACGAACCCGTTTCGATCTATAGCATACACCACTCGCCCTCTCACCATTCCCCCCACATCCCTACCCCTGTCCTCCCGGCCCGAATTCTCTCTCTCTCTCTCTCTCTCACACACACACACACACACACACACACACCTTTCTTCTCCTCCTGCTCCTCCTCCCTCACCTCTCCCACCACCCCAACACCTCATTTTAAAACCGTATAACTTTTTTTTTTTTTTTTTTTTTTAATCCTGTGTACGTACCATAACCACTTAACTGTGCGGTGAGAGCGGTTGTACAAGGGTCTGTGGGACTGTCAAAGGAACTGTGTGTGCCATATATTTTTCAAGTCTCTGTCTCTGCCTGACTGTCTGTCTCTGTCTCTGTCTCTGTCCATCTCTGTCTCTGTCTGTCTGTCTGTCTGTCTCTCTCTCACCGTCTTTCTGTCTCTCGTTTCTCTGTCTCTGTCAGTCTATCTGTTTCTCCCTGTTTTCCCCCTCCCCTCGCCCCCCCTCTCTCTCTCACCGTCTTTCTGTCTGTCTCTCTCTGTCTCTGTCTCTGTCTCTCTCTCACCGTCTTTCTGTCTCTCGTTTCTCTGTCTCTGTCAGTCTATCTGTTTCTCCCTCCTTCCCCTCTCCCCCTCTCTCTCTCTCTCTCTCTCTCTCTCTCTCTCTCTCTCTCTCTATCGGTCTCTTCTTCTCTGTATGTGTGTCTCTCCACCTCTCCGTTTCAGTTTGTCTCAACATTTCTATATCTTACTCACATTCACTCTTTCTTCTTCTCTGTCTCTGTATTTCTCTCTCTCTCTCTCTCTCTCTCTCTCTCTCTCTCTCTCTCTCTCTCTCTCTCTCTATCGGTCTCTTCTTCTCTGTATGTGTGTCTCTCCACCTCTCCGTTTCAGTTTGTCTCAACATTTCTATATCTTACTCACATTCACTCTTTCTTCTTCTCTGTCTCTGTATTTCTCTCTCTCTCTCTCTCTCTCTCTCTCTCTCTCTCTCTCACTCACGCACTGTGTCTCTCTCTCTGTGTCTCACTGACTCTTTGTGTGTGTGTGTGTGTGTGTGTGTGTGTGTGTGTGTGTGTGTGTGTGTGTGTGTGTGTGTGGCTGTCTGTCTTTCTGTCTGTCTGTCTGTCTCTCCTTCTGTCTCTCTCTCTGTCTGTCTGTCTGTCTGTCTCCTTCTGTCGCTCTGTTTCTCTCTCTGGTGTTTACCTTTAGAACAGGCTCTTCAATACAAATTCTTTTCGGCAGTCGGTTTCGTGCACACTGACAGACGATCTGTAATACAGGCCTATTACACTCCCCACACGTCTTCTCTTCAGTCAGTGTCTATGCACCCCCCCACCTCCTCCACCCCCTCCCCCCCCCCCACAACACCCCACCCCTCACCACCACCACACGCTCACACACCCCCACCGCACCGCCTGCACTCCAACCATTCTCCACCCCCCTCCACCCCCCGAACCCCTTCACCCTTCACCCTCCCACCCCCTCCTCTTAACCCTCACACTGCGCCGCTGACGCCAGAAAAGACTCTATAGAACGCTTTCATTAAATAATGCTGAAGAGATTAAATCACGACAAACAGAAAGAAGAAGAAGAAGAAAAAGAAAAAGAAAGAACTAAAAAAAAAAAAAGGAGCTGTCTACGTCATGCCCTGGCAGACAATGGAATCAATGGAGCAGCGAGACAGTCGGGCAGGCAAGTTAGACCCGGGTGATCCCATACCCTGCTGTGTTGCTGTGGAAGCCCAATGTGGTTCGTCCAGTCCACCGATACCAGTTCTCTGGCAGTGGTAGCGGCAAGCAGCAGACAATAGGTAAAAGAAAAGAAGAAGAAAAAAAAAGAAGAAGAAAAAAAAAAAAAAGGAAAATGAAAAAGCCGGGACCGACACGACTGCTATTATTGAGTTTGGGAAACAAGCATCGGTCGCGCCGCATTAACTTTTCAAACGCGGGGTGAACCCTGGTTGCAGCCGCTGACTGATTTTTTTTTTTTTTTTTTTTTTTTTAAACTGACCGTGTCCTAGCACTGAGCAGATTGTACACAAGAAGGGGCGTGTGTGTGTGTTTGTGTGTGTGTGTGTGTGTGTGTGTGTGTGGGAAGGGGGACGGGGGGGGGGGGGGGGGTGTGTGCAAGAGTGCAGCACGGGTAAAGGAGGGGGGGGGTGGATGGGGGCACGTGAGGAGTGTATGCTTTGGCATCGCACGCGGGTTGCTATAACAGACTACTGGTACTACACAGTCGAGAGAGAGAGAGAGAGAGAGAGAGCTTGCTGCCGGGATGCGCATGCACACGTGACACGCACACGGCACATCAGGACACATAACTCACTCACCGCGCGAGCGCCGCGCACGTGCACAGGTACTCGTTGCGCGATTGAACACGACGAGAGTCCACAATTACGTGCGCGCTCACGTGCAGCCAACCCAGAATCCCTCCACACCCCCTCCCTCCCCCTCACCCCCACAAGCCCCCACTATCCCAGAATTCCCCTTCACCCCCCCCTCCCCCCCCCCCCCCCACACACCCCTGTTTAGCGCAAAATCGCACACCAGCTCCTCTCTCTCTCTCTCACGCATGCACGCACGTACGCCTCACATGCACGGAAGCACTCACGCACACACACACACACACACACACACACATTCTCTCTCTCTCTCAAACGCACACACATGCACACACATAAACTCGCACACACACACACACACACACACACACACACACACACACACACACACACACACACACACACACACACGTGCAAAGGCCTTATCTTCCCCCTCGTCACACATTCGTTCATTTATTCATTCTCTGACCAGCTCGCTGGCTCGCTGATTCTTTCACTAATACAAGGCACACACGTGCACACAGACACACACACAGACACACAGACACACACACACACAAAACAACAACAAAAAACAACAACAACAACACCACAGAGAGAGACACAGATATACAGACAAACACACACACACACACACACACACACACACACACCTCTGATGACCCCCCCTCTCCACACATACACACATCCTCCCAGCTCCACCCCTACCCCTGACCTCCCCCTGCCTATCCCAACCCCAGCACCCTCCATAGTACACCCACCAATCCACCCACCCACACTGCACACACAGATAGACACAGAGAGCCCTGCATAGAAACGAAACAAGAAGTAAACACTTTTTTTTTTCTTTTAATCCACAGCAGGCAGTGTTGCCTTACTCTGTATTTTGGAGCTGTTCGTTTTTTGCTTGGTCGTCACCTGTGACGACAATGGCCGATCACCAATTGATAGAGATCGATTGAGCGAACTGTGCGCTGTTCAGGTTCTTCTTGCCTTCCCGCTCTTTCATTCATTCTACCCCCGGCGGAACGAAAGAGTTAATTATCATTTCAGTGCAGATCGATTGAAGATCGTTTCACCTTTGTATGTATCGGGTTCTGTTCAGTTTAACTTCGTCAGTGTGTGGTGCAAGCTTCGATAGAGAACGAGAGAGAGAGAAAGAGAGAGGGTAGAGAGAGAGAGAGAGAGAGAAAGAGATCTGTGTATTCTGCTTTGGATAGCTGTGGCTTGAGTAAGGTAAGCTGATTTCTTGTCCGATTTTTCTTGTTGTGTGCTTCGTTTTCGGGTAGAGAAATAGATGCCTGATTTGAAGTAAAGCTTTGCAAGTGTGGTTGTTATGCGTTTCGGTGTTGTTGTTTTGTTTGTTTGTTTGTTTGTTTTTGTATGATGTTGTATGTCTCAGTTTTTATTTTCTCAGTTCAGTTTGTGGGTGGGTGTTGAGGAAGGGGGAGGGGAAGGTGGGAGGACGTGGGGGGAGGGATGTGAGAGGTGGGGACTTGCAGTGAAATTATGTGGGTGTGGTTGTTATGCATTTTGTGATTTTTGTATATTGAGGTGTTTTTTGTTTTTGTTTTTTGTTTTGGTGATGGTTGATTTTGCGTCCTGGTTCCGTTCCGTATTAATTATTTTGTTGTGTCTCGGTGGAAAGTTTTCTGCTGTGCGTGGTGTTTTGAGTGACTTTGTGAGGTGGCGTTTCTGTGTTGTGAATGTATCGTTCATTATAGTTGTTTTAGTGTATCGTTCATTGTTGTCGTTGTTGTTATTGTTGTTGTTGCTGCTGCTGCTGCTGCTGTGCAAATTTCTGCCTGTATGTCTGTCTGGCCCTCTCTCTCTCTCTCTCTTGATAAATACCGAATAACGAATGCAAGTGTGTGCGTGTGAGCGTGAACTGAGTGTATTGTGACTCTCTGTGTGTGTGTGTGTGTGTGTGTGTGCCTTTTTAACATGCCTCCGAATGTAATGTTACAATCGCATTGTCTACAAGCAGGCTACCCTGTAAGAATGTGTAATTGTGATTGTCCGTGTTAACATATATATATTTTTTTCTAATATTGTTTATTGATTTTTTTTTTATACTCTTAGCAATACGTTTATTTCTCTGTATACCGCCGCTCTTTGTTCATATATTGTCGCACTTGACAATAGGATAGTGTTGTTAATGGCAATAAAACAATGTCCGTGTCCGTGTGCCTTGCCTCTCTCTCTTTCTCTATCTCTGTCTCTCTCTGTATAAGTGGGACGAGAGAAAGCGAGAGCGTGCGTATGCTTGAGGGAGAGAGGGAGAGAGAGAGAGAGAGAGAGAGAGAGAGAGAATGTGTATGTACGTATGCATCTGTCTATCTACCTATGTGTGTGTGTGTGTGTGTGTGTGTGTGTGTGTGTGTGTGTCTGTGTGTGTGTGTCTGTGTGTGTGTCTGTGTGTCTGTGTGCGTGCTTTTGTCTGTGTTTGCGAACCGCGTATATTTGTGTGTGTACGTGCGCAAACTTCGAACGTCTGAATGAAGGCAACTTTGAGAACGCTACACCGATAATAATAATAATAATAATAATAATAATAATAATAATAATCATTATCCTCATCATTATGATGGTAATGATGATAATGATGATGATGATATTTTTTATGATGATAATATTTTTTTTAGAATTAACATGATCATCAAGAAGTTGGGTAAGCAGACATGACGCAAACCTGATAATGACATAGATGTTGATGGCCGTTCTTGGACAGAAGCCAACAGTTTCTGACTGTGCTCCAACAGAAGCGCGTGAAAACTTAATTGATACGTCACAGCTTCGTCATGTTCGAAGCAGGTCTACGTGTCCCCCCAGGTCTATGTTCCGCTACACATGTGTTCCACAAGGTCTATGTTCCCCTGGGCCCTCGTCAGTGTTTCCTCGGGTCTATGTTCCCCACTTTAATTGGGTCTTTGTTCTCCAGGGACTATGTGTATATTCCTATGTACCCCCCCCCCTCCCCCGGCCCCTCGATTCCACCGCTCCCAAGTCTGTGTTCCGCCAGGTCTGTGTTCCGCCAGGTCTGTGTTCCCCACTTTAATTGGGTCTTTGTTCTCCAGGGACTATGTGTATATTCCTATGTAACTCCCCCCCCCCCCACCCCCCGATTCCCCCGCTCCCAAGTCTGTGTTCCGCCAGGTCTGTGTTCCGCACGGTCTGTGTTCCGCCAAGGTCTGTGTTCCGCCAGGTCTGTGTTCCCCACTTTAATTGGGTCTTTGTTCTCCAGGGACTATGTGTATTCATAAGTACCCCCCCCCCCCCCAACCCCCATTCTCCCGCTCCCAAGTCTGTGTTCCGCCAGGTCTGTGTTCCGCTAAGTCTGTGTTCCGCCAGGTCTGTGTTCCGCCAGGTCTGTGTTCCCCAATGTCTGTGTTCCGCCAGGTCTGTGTTCCGCCAGGTCTGTGTTCCCCAATGTCTGTGTTCCGCCAGGTCTGTGTTCCCCAAGGTCTGTGTTCCCCAAGGTCTGTGTTCTCCGAGATCTATGGGGGCGGGAACGGAGAGAAGGGGGCAATAGACCCGGAGAAACTTAGACCCGAGGGAAACCTAGACCCGGAGAAACTTAGACCCGAGGGAAACTTAGACCCGGAGAAACTTAGACCCCGAGGGAAACTTAGACCCGGAGAAACTTAGACCCGAGGGAAACTTTGCCTTGAGGGAACTTGGACTTAGGGGTGAACTTGAGGAACTTATACCTGGTGGACATTACATCTTGGGGAACATAGACCAGGGTGGGTACATAGACCAGGGGTAACTTGGGGAAAATAGACCTTGGGGAACTTGGATCTGGGGGGGAGGGGAGGGGGGGGGACACAGACCTAGGGGAACTTAGGGAAATTAGAAGTAGGGGAATTTAGACCTGGGTTAACTTGGAGCTGGGTCAAATTAGACCAAGGGGAAGTTGGGGAACTTAAACCTGGAGGGGACATAGAACTTAGACCTGGGGACACAGACTTGGGGAGGGGCGGGAGGCACTGGGGGGAACTTAGACCTTGGGGAACTCAGACCTGGCGGAACTTAAGACTTTGGGGAACTCAGACCTGGCGGAACTTAGACCTTGGGGAACTCAGACCTGGCGGAACTTAGACCTTGGGGAACTCAGACCTGGCGGAACTTAAGACTTTGGGGAACTCAGACCTGGCGGAACTTAGACCTTGGGGAACTCAGACCTGGCGGAACTTAGACCTTGGGGAACTTAGACCTGGCGGGACTTAGACCTTAGGGAACTCAGACCTGGCGGAACTTAGACCTTGGGGAACTCAGACCTGGCGGAACTTAAGACTTTGGGGAACTCAGACCTGTGGAAACTTAGACCTTGGAGAACTCAGACCTGGCGGGACTTAGACCTTGGGGAACTCAGACCTGGCGGAACTTAAGACTTTGGGGAACTCAGACCTGTGGAAACTTAGACCTTGGGGAACTCAGACCTGGCGGAACTTAAGACTTTGGGGAACTCAGACCTGTGGAAACTTAGACCTTGGAGAACTCAAACCGGAGGGGTGGGGGGGAGGGGGCTGGGGGGGGGGGGGACCTTAGACCAGAGGAGGGGGGGTGCTTTGGGAAACTTGGACCTTGAGGGGGAGCTTAGGGGAAGGGGGGCGGGGGGAAGGGGGGCGGGGGTGGACATTGACACACTCCTGTCACGTCAGAGCGCCCACAGATATATACTGAAATAATTGCTTGTATAGTTGTATAGTGTGTACGTGCACGGTTCAACGATTCGAAATGTGCTTCCTGCAGAATACAAGACACCTGACTTGGTGTCTGGCCAGAAACACTAACCGGGGGAAAGAATGTTAAAGTGCCAAAGCAGATTTTTTTTTATTTTTAATTATTATTACATATACTGGTGCTGTATTGTGTGTTCTTCTATTAAGTTCTGTCTGGGAGATTTTAGTGCGGTCTAGTGAATGAGTGAGTTTTAAAACAACGGGGAGGACCTGTGAGACATGAATATAGGGTTGAGCGAGGTTGCGCCTTTTCATTTGAAGAAATTATTTGTCGCTGCCTCTGACTTTGTCTGTCTGTCTGTCTGTCTGCCTGCCTGTCAGTCTATCTCTGCCTGTGTGTCTGTCTGTCAGTCTGTCGCTCCTCCCACTCTCTCTTTTTCTTTCTCTCTGTCTCTCACACTTTCTCACTCACTCTCTTTCTCTCTCTCTCGCACTCTCTCATCCTCTCCCTCTCTTTCACACTCTTTCCCTCTCTCTCTCTCTCCCTCTCTCTCTCTCTCTCTCACTCTTACTGTCTCACTCACTCTGTCACCCCCCTCTCACTCTGTCACTCTCTCTCGCTCTCTCTATCTTACTCTCTATGTTACTCTTTCTCACTCTCATCAAAATATAAAGGTAACTGATAAAACATAATAATAATGATGATAGTAATGGTAATAACAACAACGACAACAGCAACAGCTGCAGCAACAACAACAACAACAAAGATAACAATAATAATAATAATAACAATTAGCAGCAGCAGCAGCAGCAGCAGCAGTAGTAGTAGTAGTAGTAGTAGTGGTGGTGGTGGTGGTAGTTGTAGAACTACTACCACTACTACTTCTACTACTGTTACGATTCTATACATCGCTACAAAACACGTAGAAGTAAGTTCTAAGCGCTTTTCAAATCCGATATTAAAAATGAACCGTGTTAGCACAAATGAGGAAGCAGAAACATCCAAAAGCAGCTACAACTACTACCACTACTACTACTACTACTACACCACCACTATAATAATAATAATAATAATAATAATAATGGTATTTATATAGCGCTGGATCTTGTGCAGAGACAAATCAAAGCGCTTTCGCACCAGTCATTCACACGCATGCATAACTCAATACTGTAGAAACTAAAGACCAGGAAGGGCAGGCAAGGGAGGCTATTTTGGGAAGAGGTGGGTTTTAAGGCCAGACTTGAAAGAGCTGAGTGTGGAGACTTGACGAAGCGAAAAAGGAAGTTCATTCCAATCGCAAGGTCCAGAAACAGAGAAAGAACGGCGGCCAGTAGTCGAGTGTTTGAATCTGGGTATGCGTAAACAGAGTGGATCCACTACTACTACTACTACCACACACACAGAGCTTTGCACACAGCCAAGACAGGAGCAACCACATGTAAAATTCATACAGGAAAAAGGGAGGGATAAAAAAATGTTGACGTCAACCCCCCAAGCCCGTTTACATTTTCTCCTAATGCTCATGGGAGACACTCACACTGAAATAAAACGTGAGATACCATTACTATCAATAATGTGAATTCTAAGTTACGACAGTGATGCAGTGGTTTATTTATTTATTTATTTATTTATTTAAGGAGATAAGAGGGTTGAGACAAATACATTAGAATACGAACACGCTATATATAATCTGGATAAAATCACACATCTGCAACTGTTACAAATCACACATCTGCAACACAGAGAACGTTCACAACGTCGTTGTCCACAATCCGATTTTGGGTGATTTTGGCCCAGTAATAACCCGGTAACCTCTTCCATAAATTAAACAAAACCGGAGCAGTGCTTTCCGTTCAACGATATTAGTGTTCTCTTGCACAGCGCCCGAGGCCACTTTTGTGCACTGTCTTCCATCCACTTATCTTCTCATAATCTCTGTGCCTCCGTATGCTTCGTATTTTCCTGGTTCTCATTCAGTACACAAAGTGTTGACGTCATGGGCTTTTTTTGGTTTTTTTTTCTCCCCCAATACACGTAATGCATATTGTTTCGTCATCACAGCCTGCGGACAAAGCATTGTGACGGTGTTTGCAGATATATATATATATATAGATATAGATATCTAGATATCTAGATATATCTGTCCTATCGTGACCCCTGACCTGTGATAACCCGTATCTGTCCTATACTGACCCCCATCTGTCCTTTAATCAACCCCTATCTGTCCTATCGTGACCCCCTGTCCTATAATGACCCCTATCTGACCTATCGTGACCCCCTGTCCTTTAATGACCCCTTATCTGTCCTATCGTGACCCCGTGTCCTATAATGACCCCATATCTGTCCTATAATGACCCCATGTCTGTCCTATCGTGACCCCCTGTCCTATAATGACCCCATGTCTGTCCTATCGTGACCCCCTGTCCTATAATGACCCCCTGTCTGTCCTATCGTGACCCCCTGTCCTATAATGACCCCATGTCTGTCCTATCGTGACCCCCTGTCCTATAATGACCCCATGTCTGTCCTATCGTGACCCCCTGTCCTATAATGACCCCCTATCTGTCCTATCGTGACCCATGTCCTATGATAACCACTATCTGTCCTGTAATGACCACCTATCTGTCCTATAATAACTCCCTATATGTTATATAATGACCCTCTATATGTCCTATAATGATCCCTTTCTATCCTGTAATGACCCCCTATCTGTAATGTTATGACCCCTATCTGTCCTATAATAGCCTACTATCTGTCCTATAATGACCTGTCTGTCCAATAATAACCCCCATCTGTCCTATAATACACCCTTATCTATAATGAACCCCATCTGTCATATAATGACCTCCTCCTATCTGTCCTATAATGACCCCCATCTATCCTATAATAACCCCCATGTCTGTTCTATTGTGACCCCCATCTGTCCTATAATGACCCCCATCTGTCCTATAATGACTCCCTGTCTGTCATATAATAACCCCCTATCTTTCCTATAATGACCCCTATCTGTCATATAATGACCCCCTATCTGTCATATAATGACACCCCCCCCCCCCGCCCCGTCCTATAATGACCCCAATCCCTGACCCACCGTGCCCCCCTGTGTGTCCACAGCGGAGTACCGACAGTGGGATGTCCAGCCCCGTGAGCGCCGCGCGGTGGAACAGTGGGTTCCCTCTTCCGCCAAGATGGCCGACACCACCACCAACCGCTCCGACTTCAAGCAGCAGCAGCTGTCCCGGAGAGCGCCGGTCAAGCCCGTGGAGGAGATGGGCCGCTCGGACGACCCCTTCGTGGGCGAGACGGGCTACAGGGAGACGTACAAGGAGCACCAGATTGAGCCCAGGGTCGGGAAGGCCCGCGAGGAGTGGAGCCCGCCCAGCGTCAGGTTCAACCACCAGACCACCAAACAGAGCGACTTTGTGGGACCCTACCAGCGTAAGAGGGAGAGCTGCCGCCCGGACAGAGCCGCCTTCGCCTCCAACGCCCCGTTCCAGGCCAGCACCACCAACCGGGCCGACTTCCAGGAGAAGCCTCTGGGGCAGCGCTACGTGCACAGGCAGCCCGAGTACGTCCGGCCTGACGGGGACATGGACATGACCACAACAAGCAAGTCCCAGTTCCGGCAGTTCCAGCTGGACGGGCGACGCCAGCCCGTGGAGAAGCCGGGGTCCTCCCACATCCTACGTGGGGCGGGGCCCATGGAGAACAGGTCCGGCTACAACACGGACTTCACCGAGGTCCGGTCCCCGCGCCGGGAGCTGATGAAGCCCAAGGCCACCTACGCTCCGTCCGAGGGCAAGTTCCAAGGGGAGAGCACGGCGAAGAGCGACTACGTGCCCAAGTCGCTGAGTCCCCGGGAGACGTACCGCCCCACCTGGGAACCCATCCAATCCGATGTGCCCTTTGAGTCCAGCACGGAGAACCGTGAGAGCTTCATCCCGAAAACCCTGCCCCCCAGGCAACAGCGCGGGCAGGAGATGTACGTGGCGCCCAGCGTTCCCTTCAACGCCACCACCACGAACAAGGAATCCTTCCAAGGCGAGTTCGCCCCGAAACGCAGCAGCTGCAAACCCAGCAACGCCGCCGCCATGTCCGAGGCCAAGTTCGAAGGCACGACGACCTTCGCGGAGGACTTCCGGAAGCATGAGGTCAGCCCTCGCGCGCGGCATCAGTACGAGACCTACGTGCCCCCGGAGGGAGTCATGGACCTGCGCACCTGCAACCAGGAGAACTACCAGGACGTGGGCCGCGTCAGCCGTCACGTCATCACCAAGCCGGGGTCGTCGCACGTGCTGAGGGGCGAGGGCAAGTTCACCGACTCCTCCAGCTACAACAGCGACTTCTCCGCCCCTCCGCCCCAGGAGCGGCGTCGCGTCCTGCCCAAGAGCGACTACCAGCCCAGCCAGGACCGCTTCGACCACGTGCCCACCTACAAGGCGAGCTTCACCGGGGCCTTCGCTCCCCGCCAGACCAACTTCCGGCCCGCCAACCGGCCCCTGCAGAACCTCAACGCTTTCGAGGACAACGTGCCGCCCAAGGCTCCCTACCAGCAGTCTCAGTCTTGGCGTGACGCCAGTCCTTACGTCCCCCCAGTCTCTGTCTGAGGCCATGGGTGGTGACCGTGATGGTGGTTGTTGTTGTGGTGGTGGTTGGGTGGTGGTGGTGGTCGTTGTCGTCAACCCGAGCAGTTGGGGAGGTGAGGGGGTGGGTAGGGGGTGGGGGTGGTTGTGGTGGGGGGTTGGGAGGAATCCACAATGGTTGTTGATTATAACAACTCTATGTTTTGTTGTTGTTGTTGTTGTTGTTGTTTGTTGAAGGTGGCTCCGTATTGCCGATACCAACAACGACACGCAGTATTTATTTGTTAGTTTGTTTTTCTTCCTCTGCTCCTTTTCATCTTCCTTCTTATAATTAATCCTGATTTCTTCTTCTTCTTCTTCTTCTTCTTCTTCTTCTTCTTCTTCTTCTTCTTCTTCTTCTTCTCTTCAAGTTAGCTATCATTCAAATAGCTGCATGAATAACGTTATCACCACATTATGTTGACTGTCTTGCAAAATGCAATACTTGTCCATTGTTACGGAGCCCAGCCAGGTGTGATTGTGATGATTACGTTGATGTTCCGAAGTTGTCTATTATTGGTGGTGGGGGCAGGCGTGACGTGTGATATGATTATCATATAATTATGATACGATGAGAGGTGTATATATATATAATAGTGGTGTGTGATATTATTGTTATTATCATAATTATATAATAAGAAACGGATTATGATGAGATGTATATACTCTGTGGTCACTCTGTATGCCTGTCTGTATGTCAGTCCGTTTTGTCTGTCTCTGTCTGTCTGTCTCTGTCTGTCTCTGTCTGTCTGTCTGTCTCTCTGTGTGCCTGTATGTCTCATCTATCTTCTTTGTTACTTTCTCTTTTTTTTTTCTTTCTCTTCTTTCTTTCTTTGATTTGTTTCCTTTTCTTTTTAACTTTTGTTGTGTGCTTAGTCATTTCTTACTTGAATCGGATGTCTGTGTTATTTATTTATTTATTTATTTTTTCTTTTCTTTTTAACTTTTGTTGTGTGCTTAGTCATTTCTTACTTGATTCGGATGTCTGTGTTTATTTTTTTAATTTTTTAATTTTTTTTTTCCTTTTCTTTTTAACTTTTGTTGTGTGCTTAGTCATTTCTTACTCGAATCGGATGTCTGTGTTTATTGTACAGACAGTCTGTACCATATCTGTTCAGTTCACCCTCACTGTTGCCAGTTACTGTATGTATGTAGGCTACATAAACAATTGTTGATCCGATCTGAGCGTTCATTAATTTATTAAGAAACGTGTAAATCGGTAAACACACTGTCATTCATTTCTTCCATTTCGATTTCATGTTGAAGGAATTAATGCATTTTGCATCTGACAGTTAAAAAAAAAAAAGAAAAAAAGAAGAAAAAAGAATGTTTAGCATAAAACTTCTTTTTGACAAATTTGTTCTTCGTTTTGACTTGTTTGTAGTATCAAGAAGTTATTCAGATTCACAACGTCAGAAGTTATTCAGATTCACGAGGTTGATGCTCTTATCTGTCTATTCATCTATCTATCCATCTATCTATCTATCTATCTATCTATCTATCTATTTATCTATCTGTGTATCTATTTATCTATTTGTATATCCAGTAGCAAATCGTCTGTGTCATCTTCAGGAAGATGGGTTTTTTTTTTGACAATGAATTATCCGTCCATGATTGTCGTGAAAGTAAACATTGCATGTCAATGCTCGAAGTTCTTGCTTTTTTTTTTTTTTAATAATTAAAAAATTATTTATTTATTTATTTATTTTTTTTTTTTTTTGGGGCGGGGGGTTGCTTTTTTAAAATGTTTTATGTTAGCTTCTTTTTTTTTTCCTCAACTCACCATTTAGCTCCCCCTCTTTTCCTATCTTTTAAACGATAACACTCCCATGTGAACATTACAGATTTTAACAAAATGCCTGTCACAATTACCAATTACCAATTACCTAAAGAAAGAGAAAAAAAAAAGAAAAAAAAAGAAAGAAATCTTCCTTCGCTTCTTGCTTCTGGCATTCGCCTTTCTTTCTCTCTCTCTCTCTCTCCCGTGGATGCGAAGGCAGGTTGATCGATCGATCGATCAATCAATAGGACCACCACAATCCTTGTGGATGGCCCGACCACTGCAAGAGGACCTACCTCTGTAGGCTGTAGC
>NC_134880.1:9627236-9634736 GCF_041734735.1 Babylonia areolata | reverse complement strand
AAGTACTACTACTGTTGCTGCTGCTGCTGCTGCTGCTACTACTACTACCACTACTATTACTGCTGCTGCTGCTGCTTCTGAAGAAGATTTATACTTTCAGCTAAGGAGTAAGAGAAACCGTATATATATATATATATATATATATATATATATATATATATATATATATATATATATATATATAAATGCCCTTCAAATTTCAGAATGTCATCCAAATTTGGAATCGAATAAGGGCTACTCCAGCTACTACTGTTACTACTACTGCTACTGCTGCTGTTGCTACTACTAGTGCCACTACTACAGCTGCTGCTGCTACTACGTCTGTTTATGTATGTATGTATGTATGTATGTATGTATGTATGTATGTATGTATGTATGTATGTATGTATGTATGGATGGATGGATGGATGGATGGATGGATTGATGGATGGATGTACGTACGCATGTGCATACGTACGTATGTATGTATGTATATGTGTGGGAACGTATGCATTTACATTACATGTGATATGTGTATACTGACTTAAAACAAAATTATGTAAATATCTGTCAACAGGCCAACTCCACCTACCTCGGGGAATAAAGGCAACAGAGCCGGTCATCCTCAGAATCTACCAAGACCCACACACAAAAAAACCCCAAAAAACAACCCAATAACAACCAAAAACAAATAAAACAAAACCCAAAACCAAAACCCCGACAACACTCGATCATCCCTGTATGTCCGGGGCTGGGCGACGTCTAGCTTCACACCCACCCCACCCTAAGGAAAGAGAGCAGCAGATCAGTCACCACGAACAGGTAAAAAAAAAGAAAAGAAAAGAAAAATGAACACCACCACCCACACTGACTACCAGCCTCAGCCCCTACCCAGGCCTCAACGAACCCAACAGCCAACTGAGACCAGAGAAGTTCCCGCCAAAAGTTTCCAAGCTCAGTCCACAACAAAGGCGGATTACGTGGAACATCCAGTGTCCAGACCCGAGAAGAAAATCAATCATTCGAACGATCCTCTGAGCTCCAACGATGGCCAGTTTGACGGGAAGACCACCCAAAGAGAAGACTACCAAGGCCACGAGGTGAAAAAGACACAGAAGCTGAAGCCGACGGACACGGAGTGGACCGAGGACAGAACCTTTCACCCTGACACCACCACCGGCACAGACTTCCGTCAGCACCAGGAGCCGGGAAGAGCGGAGAGGTTCGTTCCTGTGGACAGCGGTCTGACTGACGACACCACTTTCCACGGGCATACCACCACGGGCAGAGACTACACACAGCTCGCCCCTTCCAAGCAGCAGAAAATTGTACACGCCGATCGTGGAATCACTGACGACATGAACTTTTACGGAGACTCTACTCACAGACAGGACTTCAACGAAAAAGAAATGAAGAAGACAGACAAATTCACCCCCAGAGATCATGGTTTGACAGATGATCGAACATTCCACCACAGAACCACGGCAGAGGACTACAGGAAACACCAGTTTTCAAAACAGCAGAAAATTCAACACACAGATCGCGGAATCACTGACGACATGAACTTTTACGGAGACTCTACTCACAGACAGGACTTTAACGAGAAAGAAATCGCTAAAACACAGAAATTCATCCCTCGGGACAGCGATTTCACGGATGACAAGACTTTCCACGGCAAAACCACAGTGGGAGAAGACTACAGGAAACTCGAGTTTTCAAAACAGCAGAAAATTCAACATGCAGATCGAGGAATTACGGACGACACAACCTTTTACGGATACTCCACTCACAGACAGGACTTTGACGAAAAGGAAATGGAAAAGACGGACAAGTTCACGCCTCGTGACAGCGGGCTGGGGGGTGACAACACTTTCTATGGCAACACGACTGTCAGAGAGGACTTCACGCTGCATGCCCTGCATCCTCAGGAGAGGACCCGGCCCCAAGATCACCCCATCATGGAGGGCGGGGAGTTCTCCAACGTCTCCACCCACAGACAGGACTTCAGCCAGCACGTTCTTCCGGAAAGAACAGAAAAGTGCACCCCGCGAGACAACAGGCTGATGGATGATGACAGTGTCCACGGACACCACAACACCACAACCACAGCCCACGACTATCAAGGCGTTCACGGGACCCCGCCTCGACCGTACGTCCCCAAAGACAGCCGCTGGACGGATGACACCACTTTCCACGGAGACAGCACCGTGAGGCGGGATTTCCAGACGTACCCGTTGCAGAAACGAGAGATGTACGTGCCCAAAGACACCGGTCTGACGAGCGGCAGAGACTTTGACGGCGGCACCACCTTCCGGGAGAGCTTCCGGGAGCACGCCGTGCACAGACCCGCCAGGGCCCTGCCCGCAGACCACGTCACAATCGCAGACGGGACACAGTTCCGTGGGACCAGCGTCATGAAGCAGGACTTCGTGCAGGTGGAGGTGAACAGACAGAAACCCGTTAGACACGACGTCCGTGTACGGCACGACGAACCGTTCAGCTCCACAACCACCTTCAGGCAAGATTTCCAAAAGCCCACTCTCCAAGGCAAACGTCACGAGAAAGCGCCCAAGGATCAACTCTCTCTCGCCAACGACACGACGCAGTTCTACGCAGAAACCACGTTTCGCGGTGACTACACACCGAAGCCGCTGCCGCCGATGAGCAGAAGGAGACATTACGTGCCTGGCTGGCTGTCTCTGGGAGGGGACGTAGGAGTCGGGGAGAACGGACTGGGGATGAAACACGGTCTGGGAAACGGCACGTCGTCGTCAGTCCCTGGACACCGCCAGCACTTAGGGGATGACCGGTCAGGGGCACAACACGGTCCAGGAACAGGAGACACAGTACCGGACAGGCAGCCAGCGACAGACACAGCGGCAGCAGACGGGAATGCCCAGGGACAGCGGAGGGCCGCCGGGCGTAAAACGTGGGGCCAGGTGGAGACTAACTTGCGGCAGGAAGTTCACCACCCCCACCACCCTCGCCAGCAGTGGAGCACGGGGCCACCGCCACCCCTCGCCTGGTCTCCTCCTCCTCCTTCTGCCCCCACCTCTGGACTACCCCCCGGTGGCTATCCCTCGTCGCAGCCCCCTGCCCCTAAACCCCTGGACGACAGCGCAGTCAGCAGCCATCCTCAGGGAAAACCGGCGCCATGGACAGAGCAGGACAACAAGCAGACCTCAAACCATCCTTTCGGACAATACCCCGTGCTGCCTAAACTGGATCTCTCCACCCTGTCCGCCGACAATAATTCGTCTGGCCCTGCTGAGAAGAAGAACACCACCACCACCAACAACAACAAAAACAGCAGCAACAACAACTACACTAAACCCGACACATCCACGTATTACCCCACGCTGCCAGCCATCACAGCTGACAGAAGAAGTGATCCAGTGCCCAACAACCAGCCCTGGGGCTCAAAGACCCAGGGGCCATCTGACCCTAGAGAGCCGTGGGCCACCTCTGCTGACGTCCTGCCCAGAACAACCCTCCCTCCTCCTCCTGCTGCTGCTGCCGGCGCCATGGCGGGAAGGGAGAGCAGCCAGAAGACACGCCCCGGCAAGGCACAGGAACCATCCTCTTCAGGCGAGAGGTCCTCGTGGGCCAAACCCAGGGACTGGAAAACCTATCCCACAACTCAGGGGGTGGTGGCCAGGCAACCGTCTGACCCTCGCCTCCCTGACGTTACCATGCCAACCATCATGAGCCATGACCTCCTGGCGACCTCTGACCCCTACGCCCCCAAGGTCAAGGTCTGTTTCGCCAAATGGAATAGTTCTGTGCCAGCTTTAGTAATTTAGTGCTTGTGTGCCGTTGAAATTTGTTTGAATAATATATTACGATTTAGGATGTGATGCCAGGATTTTGGATGTGATATTAAACTTCTTTTTTTTTCTTTAAAAAAAAAAAAAAAATATAAGCTGGTTTAAGTCCACTGTGTGTGTGTGTGTGTGTGTGTGTGTGTGTGTGTGTGTGTGTGTGTGAGACAGACAGACAGACAGACAGACAGACAGACAGACAGACAGAGAGAGGAGAGAGAGAGAGAGAGAGAGGTGGGGGGGGGGGAGGGGGGGAGGGGGGGGAGGGGGGGGGGGGTTGCGTGTACGTGTATGGATTTGTTAACGTTCTTTTTTCTGATGCATAAATGCATTCGAGTTTTAATTTGTATGTCTGAACGCTTTATTCTATATTTCATCATCGACAGAATGCAGTTTTAATGTTTTTATGTAATGTATACATTTAACTGAATTATATCAGGCGCTTTCAGCAGCATGGGTTGGTGTACTGGTTATCGTGACATAGAAAAGTTATGTATTATCATCATGATAATGATGAGCCTTGACTACTGTAACTCTCTATTGTCTGGTTTGCCTGCTTCATCCATTCAGTCCCTTCAGTGCATACAAAACTCTGCTGCCCGACTCGTCCTCAGAAAGAAAAGATCTGAGCACATCACTCCTCTTTTGCAACATCTCCACTGGCTCCCTGTCTCACACCGAATAAAGTACAAGATCAGCACTCTATGCTACAAATGTATTCACAAGTCAGCCCCTTCCTATCTCTGTGGCTGCCTTCACCTCTACACTCCATCTCGCTCACTATGATCAGCTTCGGATCCACTCCATTTACACATACCCAGATTCAACCTCTCGACTGTTGGCCACCGTTCTTTCTCTGTCTCTGGACCTTGCAATTGGAATGAACTTCCTCTTTCGCTTCGTCAAGTCTCCACACTCAGCTCTTTCAAGTCTGGCCTTAAAACCCACCTCTTCCCAAAATAGCCTCCCTTCCCTGTCTCTTCCTTGTCTTCAGTTTCTCCAGTTTTAGGGTTATGCGTGCGTGAGAATGACTGGTGCGAAAGCGCTTAGATTTGTCTATACACAAGATTCAACGCTATATAAATACCATTCTTCTTCTTCTTATTATTATTATTATCATTGTTATTTTAACAAGTAGTAGTAGTAGTAGTAATGTCATCATCATCAGCATCGTCGTCGTCGTTATCGTCTTCGTCATCATTATCATTGTCATCATCATCATTATCAATTATCGAATCAGCAGAAGCAGCAGTAGTAGAAGTAGTAGTAGTAGTAGTAGGAGTAGTAGTAGTTGTTGTAGTAGTATGTACCAGCAGCAGTTGTTATCATTAGTAGTCTTGGCATTAGTATAACTTTGTATTAGTATAAGTGATATAAGTAGTGTTAGTATTAGCAGTGGTAGCTATTATCATTATTAGCATTATCATTCTTCTTCTTCTTCTTCATCTCGTCATTGTCGTCATCATTATCATTATCATCATAGTCATCATCATCATCATCATCATTATTATTATCATCATCGTCATTAGTATTATCATTCTCCTCCCATCAAGGTGACGCAAGCCTACCCACCACAGCCGGCGGCGGTCAACCGTCCCCAACAGCAACAACAACAGCAACAACAACAACAACAGCAACAGCAACAGCAACAACGCTACCGCCCTCGATCGTCCAAAATTTTCGGGCTCGGCTTCAGTCCACAGTGGGGGTCTGTCTACAGCCATGAGTTCCGGAAGAGGGACACCCTGACCAGCAGACCTGCCGGTGTACGCTACGTCTCTGTACCGCTGTCCTTGGGTGCAGCCGAACCCGAGCCGGCCTTGTGGAGAAGCACCATGTTCGGACGTTACTGAGTGCACGTGTACCGATAGATTTTTTTTTTTGGGGGGGGAGGGGGGGGTCCGGGGGGGGGGAGGGAATGGGAAGAGGGGGGGAGGGGTAAGGGAGAGGGAGGTGGGGGGAGGGAGTGGGGAGGGTGTGAGGGGGCGGGTGGGGAGAGGGAGTGGGTGGAGGGGGTGGGTGGAGGGGGAGGGGGGGAGGGGACGGGTGGGGAGAGGGGAGAGGGAGTGGGAGGAGGGATACGGGGGGAGGGTGACGGGGGTGGGGAGGAGGGGAGAGGGAGTGGGGGGAGGGGATAGGGGGGAGGGTGAGGAGGGGGCTGTTGGTTGGTTGGTTTAGTCTTGACAAACCATATGGGCTCTCTCTCTCTCTCTCTCTCTCTCTCTCTCTCTCTCTCTCTCTCTCTCTCTCTCCTCATAATTATTTCTCGCTGCATTTTTGAAGTTTCGATATTCAGTCGGCCGAGAAATGAATTTTTAAAAAGCCCATGTGAGTGATTCACCTGATTCAACGCTTAAGTCCATTGTTTGGGCTGAATGACACTAAGTCACGGGCTTCACTTTTTTTTTATGAAATGCTCTAATTCCCTTGAATACAGATCCGTCCACAGATTGTGTTTTTTTAAGGATTAGTTTTGATCATTTCATTTTTGACTATATCACAAACTGCCGTATTTTTTGTTGTTGTTGTTGTTGCTACTGCTGCTGATGTCATTGCTATGGATGTTTGCTGATATCCTAGCCCTTTCCTAGCAGTTTTGGGTGTGTTCGCACGTGCACATTATACATGTATGTGCGTGCATGCGTGCACAGGCGCGTGTGTGTGTGTAAACAGCTGTTAATAATAATAATAATAACAATAATGGTATTTATATAGCGCTGAATCTTGTGCAGAGACAAATCAAAGCGCTTATTGTATTGTATTTTTGTGATATATATATATATATATATAAATATATATCCCTTTTTGTGTAGCACAGGCGAGGAATAATGTCAGTATTGAGCTCGACATGTACGTGATTGTATGTCATCTTTCGATATATATATATATATATATATATATATATTTTTTTTTTTTTAACTTACTCTTACTGCCCATTGTGCCCTTTAGCATGAAGGGTAGCAACGAATCTTCTGTTGCTGTTTTTGTAACGAAGCTTTATTTATTCATTTATTTATCCATCTATCGATTCATTCATTTATTTATTTAATTGAATATTCATTCATTCATTTATTCAATTATTCATTTATTCATTCATTTATCTATTTATTCATTTCTAACGGGACAGGGTTGTAAGCCCTGTGCCCAACGCTTAAGCCCGGAGGACCACCTCGTCCGGCTTCTGCCTTTCATCCTGTCCAGATTGGGTGAACCTGGCAGGGACAGTATTCAAGACACATTTTATTTTGCCTTTTGACGTGTTAGAGTGCCAGACGGGCACAATAGCCGAGTGGTTAAAGCGTTGGACTGTCAATCTGGAGGGTCCCGGGTTCGAATCACTGTGACGGCGCCTGGTGGGTGAAGGGTGGAGATTTTTACGATCTCCCAGGTCAACATATGTGCAGACCTGCTAGTGCCTGAACCCCCTTCGTGTGTATATGCAAGCAGAAGATCAAATACGCACGCTAAAGATCCTATAATCCATGTCAGCGTTCGGTGGGTTATGGAAACAAGAACATACCCAGCACGCACACCCCCGAAAACGGAGTATGGCTGCCTACATGGTGGGGTAAAAACGGTCATACACGTAAAAGCCCATTCGTGTGCCTACGAGTGAACGTGGGAGTTGCAGCCCACGAACGCAGAAGAAGAAGAAGAAGACGTGTTAGAGGCCTGCAGGTACAATTTGCCTTGAAGGTTG
>NC_134880.1:9612236-9617236 GCF_041734735.1 Babylonia areolata | reverse complement strand
TACTAATACAGTACCTCGTTTACTGTGTTAATACGGTACTAATACAGTACCTCTTTTACTGAGGTATTATACTAATGCAGTGCATTTTTTTTTTACTGAGGTAATACGGTACTAATACAGTACCTCTTTTACTGAGGTATTATACTAATGCAGTACCTCTTTTACTGAGTGATACGGTACTAATACGGTACCTCTTTTACTGAGGTATTATACTAATACAGTACCTCTTTCACTGAGGTATTATACTAACGCAGTACCTCTTTCACTGAGGTATTGTACTAATGCAGTACCTCTTTTACTGCGGTAATACAGTACTAATACGGTACATCTTTTACTGAGGTACTATACTAATACAGTACCTCTTTCACTGAGGTATTGTACTAATGCAGTACCTCTTTTACTGAGGTAATACAGTACTAATACAGTACCTCTTTTACTGAGGTGATACGGTACTAATACGGGACCTCTCTTAGTGAAGTGATACGGTACTGATACGGGACCTCTCTTACTGAGGTGATACGGTACTAACACAGTACCTCTTTTACTGAGGTGATACGGTGCTTATATATATATAAACTGATGATACGGTACTTCTCTCATAAACTTATTTTGATCTTGATTCTGATTGTTATTGTTGTTGTCGTTGTTGTTGTTGTTAATAATGATGATGATTTTTATTGTCGTTGTCGTCGTTGTTGTTGATAATGATGATGACGATTGTTATTGTCGTCGTTGTTGTTGCTGTTGTTGTTGCTGCTGCTGCTGCTGCTGATGATGATGATGATGATCCTGATGATTCTGATTTTGATCGTTATAGTCGTTGTTGCTGTTGCTGCTGTTGTTGTTGTGATTGTTGTTGTTGATTATGATGATGATCCGATGATGATTCTGATTGCTATTGTCGTTGTTGCTGTTGATGTTGTTGATGATACCATAGTGGGGGTGGGTGGTAATCTTCGATCTGAACTCAAGAGGTTGTGCACGGAGTTGGCGGGGGGTAGGAGATGCTTAGGGGTGGTGGTGGTGGTGGCGGGTGGGACGTTTTGATCATTGGTCTTTTCTTCTCCTCCTTCTCCTCTTCCTGCTTCTTCTTCTCCTCCTCCTCCTCCTCATTCTTCTTCTTCTTCTTCTTCTCTCTGTCTTTCTTTCTTGTTTTCTCTTTATTAAATTCTTTTTTTTTAATTTTTATTTTTTTAAATTTTTTTTAACCTTTTCTCTGTCTCTGTCCCTGACCGACTGTTTGTCTTTCTCGTGCGAGCGCGCACACGCGCTTGTGTGTGTGTGTGTGTGTGTGTGTGTGTGTGTGTGTGTGTGTGTGTGTGTGTGTGTGTGTGTGTGTGTGTGTGTGTGTGTGTGTGAACGTGTGTGTTTATCACATTTGGTTGTTTATCAATCTATTTATTTGTTGTAGTTGTTGTTGTTATCATTATCAACATTATTACTTCAAAACCTTATTTTCATTTTAGCTATTATTTATCTAGTATTTATTTATTTATTTTATTCATTTATTCATCTACTCGTTTATTCTATCATTGATTATTTGACAGATAGATAGATAGATAGATTGATTGATTGATTGATTGATTGATTCTATCATTCATTCATTCATTTATTTATTTATTCATTTATCCATTCATCTTTTTTTAAAATTCATTTATACTTCCTCAAGGCCTGACAGAAAGAATACATAGACTGGGAGACATACATACAGACAGACAGAGAGACATAGAAAGAGAAGAAAAACACAAAAACAACAAAAACAAACCCAAACCCGTTTCAATGTTGTTACTTTATACAATATCAAGACGGCCGGCCAATCACTTTGTACGCGTACACATCACGTTTGACATCCCAATTACCAGGCAGGCATTGGGCGATACGGATTAAATATGATTTGATTTTCAAACCAACACACACACACAACTAAGTTCATGAAAAAGGATTTATGTGAATAATTATTCATAAACAATGGGCAGTGAATAACTGAGCGATTGAAAAAAAGAAGAAAAAAAGAAGAAGCATGCAATCAATAAAACTGACTGACTGATTGACTGACTGAATGAATGACTGAATGAATGAATGAATGAATAAATGATAAGTGACTGATTAATCAGTGATTGATAGACAGATAGATGTATGTATAGATTTATAAATAAATAGATAAACAAATAAAAAAATAAAAAAATAAAAAGACAAATAAATAAATTAATTAATTAGCAAATAAATAGATAAATAAATAAATAAATAAATAAATAAATAAATAAATAAATAAATAAATAAATAAATTAATAAATAAATAGATTTAAAAAAAGCAAATAAATAAATAAATAAATAAGCAAATGAATAGATGAATAAAAAAAATGAATAAATGAATAAATAGATAAATAAATAAATAGATAAGCAAATAAATAAATAAATACATGAATAAATAAATAAGCAACAACAACAAAAAAAGAAAAAAAAAGAATGAATGAAAATAGTTGACCTGTCAAAGAATCGCTCGATGGATTAAACGATCATTCAGTCAATTAATCAAAAAAACAAAAAAACAAAAACAAAAACAAAACAAAAAACACAAAAAAAACAAACAACATAAACAAAGCAAAACATGGAAACGGAATAGAGCTCACACAAAAAAGGAAGACAACAGAAACAGCAAATAAATTGACAAAATTAATAGATAGATAGATAGATAAATAGATAGATAGATATATAAATAAACACACACACACACACACACACACACACACACACACACACACACACACACACACACAGAGGTCACCCAGCTGAACGGAAATAAAATCTATATGTATGATTTGATAGAAATATATATATATATATATATATATATATATATATATATATGGGTGGTTGTGTGTGTGCATGTCTATCATGTCTACGTGTGTGTGTGTGTGTGTAGGGGGAGGGGGTGCGGGGAGGGGGGCATTTGTTCAATACATTTTGGCCTTGGGATATGTATGTACCTACATAAACCAGTTGTGTTTAACCTCGATTTAGTCTTTCTATGTCTGTCTGTCTGTCTGTCTGTCTGTCTGTCTAGAGAGAGAGAGAGAGAGAGAGAGAGAGAGAGAGAGAGAGAGAGCGGGGGAGTGGTAGTGGATTATTATTTCAATGCTGAAATCTCAACTCAACGCGAATTCATTTCTAAACCAAGACACATTCCACACATAATTAACAAATTCTCCTCACAGCCAAGCAAACTGCACCGGGTAGGGTAGCACAAGCAAACTGATTTCGACGCAGCTGTAATGAATTCTATTTTGCTTTGCCATAACTATTTTCCCACGTCCACGGGTATGGTTTGATAGCATAAAAAAAAAAAAAAAAAAATCATTGACTTTGGGGAAAACTCTTGATAAACGCAGAGCGAACTGAATACTGCTTCCAAAGAAGTTCTTGTGTAACGCAATCCTTTTGAGGCTACCCCGAAATATGTCTTTCCACTCTTTTTGATTTGCCTCGTGAAAGTATGATTATGGGACTATGTATGTTTGTATGTAATGTATACATGTATATATATTGCCACTCGGATATTGCCTCGATCATGATTTAAACACACCCACACACACATACACACACACACACACACACATATACACACACACACGCACACGCACACACACACACACACACATAATTTATATATATATGCGTTGGACTTTCAATCTGAGGGTCCCGGGTTCGAATCTCCGTAACGGCGTCTGGTGGGTAAAGGGTGGAGATTTTTCTCCGATCTCCCAGGTCAACATAATTATGTGCAGACCTGCTTGTGCCTGAACCCCCCTTTTCGTGTGTATTCGCAAGCAGATGATCAAATACGCACGTTAAAGATCCCGTACCCCATGTCAATGTTCGGTGGGTTAATGGAAACAAGAACATACCCAGCATGCACACACACCCTTCCCCTAAAACGGAGTATGGTTGCCTACAAGGGTGGTGGTGGTGGTGGCAAAAACGGCCATACACGTAAAAGCCCACTCGTGTATATTCGAGTGAACGTGGGAGTTGCAGCCCACGAACGAAGAAGAAGAAGAGAGATTCAGATGTCATCGTCATCATGAAAGGAAGCGTAGAGCACAGCGTTGTCACGTTTTGTCTCCAGATCCGAAATGGACTTAACTTCCACAGCAACATCGTCATCATCACCACCACACACACCATCCACCTTCATCATCGATAAATCGATGAATGTGTCAATAGTTTCAGTTTTCAGTTTCAGTAGCTCAAGGAGGCGTCACTGCGTTCGGACAAATCCATATACGCTACACCACATCTGCCAAGCAGATGCCTGACCAGCAGCGTAACCCAACGCGCTTAGTCAGGCCTTGAGAAAAAAAAAAAAGGTGAATAAATGATAGATAAGCTTACACAAATAAATAAATAATAAATAATAACTATAATGTAAAAAAAGAAAAAAGAAAAAAGAAAAAAAAAGAGGGTAAAACATGAAGACACACATTCACATATACACCCACACATGCATAACAGATATGCACCGAACATGCAGTTTCACAGATATGAAAGCACAGTCAAATACATATAAACGTACATGAGCTCCAACACACACACACACACACACACACACACACACCACACACGTTACCCTGCACCTCCTCTACCCCCCTCCTCCACACACTCATTTCTAGCCTACGTATCACAGCTCCCACGGCACACACACACATACATACACACACACACACACACACACACACACACACACACACACAGATGAACACTTACTTGTACAAGCGCACACACATATGCCCATATCTCCACACACATATGTACAAAGATATATGTGTCAATAACCATCATCAATAACCATCTACCTATCTATCTATCTACCCGACTGAAATTCCTTTGTGCATTCAAAAGCTTGTCACCCACAGCACGCAGTCTGTCAGTTGGTCAGAGACAGAGACAGAGAAAGGGCTAAAAAAAAAAAAGAAGAAGAAAAAAAGAATTTAATCAAGAGA
>NC_134880.1:9599736-9604736 GCF_041734735.1 Babylonia areolata | reverse complement strand
ATGCTAGGGGACTTAATTTGCTTTAAACTGATCTTTCTCCTCTTAAACATTACATTGTGAAATTATACGCAATACATAAAAAGCTTGGATTTTTTTTTAGTGTATCACAAGTGAGTCTTGAAGGCCTTACCTCTCTTATTTTTTTTAAGGCTGTCTCCGATTGGTTCCAACAGGAGAAGTTCATCTGCTTCTTCTTTTCAACGTTTTGTCGTCGTTTAAAATAGCAGCAGGAGTGCCTGAAGGGTAAATTTTAATGCGAATGGGCAAGTCTAATTGTGAACGATGGGTTTGGGTATGACTACATGTCGATGATTCAAACAGAATCAGGCCTTGAACTCATTAGACTTAACATATGATTGGAGCATCGCACCAGACTGTTGTATTGTTGGTTTTGATCACACACACACACGCACACACACACACACAAACATACATTTAAATGCACACTCACCACACTACATAAAAACACACCTTTTTGAGGGTGTTCGGCAGCTGTGAAGCATCGTTTGCAAATAGACTCTCATCGGTATTTTCTCCCCCTCCACTACACACCTTGAGTGGTGGTCTGGATGCTAGTCATTCAGATGAGACGATAAACCGAGGTCCCGTGTGCAGCATGCACTTAGCGCACGTAACAGAACCCACGGCAACAAAAGGGTTGTCCTTGGCAAAATTCTGTAGAAGATTCCACTTTGATAGGAAAAACAAATAAAACTGCAGGCAGGAAAAAGAATTTAAAAAAAAGAAAAAAAGAAAAAAAGGAGGCGCTCTCAGTTTAGCGACGCGCTCTCCCTGGGGACAGCAGCCTGAAATCCACAGTGAGAAATCTGCTGTGACAAAAACAAACAAACAAACAAAAACCCCAAATAGAAATACAAATAACCTATGGTCTAATTGAAAACGACACTATTTTGCAAAATCCTGTCAAAACTGACGTTCTGATCTGTGAAAATATGCCTTCTGAAAATTCTAATTCACCCAGCACTGGTAATGCGCATTCAACATGTCCGATTAAATCAACTATTTCAAACTGTGTCAAAGTTCAAGTCCTACAACTTGCTTCCCTTGATTTTAGGATTTGGGGAGCACGTTTGTAACCTTGGTCGGCAGTGGTGCGCGAAGAGAAGAAAGAACGCGGAAATAGCTGGAAATAGTTAACGTTTGTTTGGTTTTGGGAAATGGATATTCAGTAACTCACTCAGTACGGCCAGTCCTCTCTTCTCCTCTACACAGACCCCTCGGATGTCCAGTGGGTGTCTGAATGACCCAACCTTTAGCTTCCGTCGTCAGAATTGTGGTATTCTTTGTCAACATTCACCTCTTTAGTATAAGAGCCTTCCGCTTGCAATATTTTGATGATGGTAATTGGGGTGAAACGCTGTTAACGTCGTCTCTTTCGCCGTTCGTATGGAAAGAGTTAATGTATTAGAGAGAGGTCGAAGCAGACGTTAAATTGTGAAAATGTGGTGTGGTGAGAACGCTTCAGAGTGGGTGGGTGGGTACAATTACACGCTGTTCGCATACCTACCCTACAATGCCCACACCAAATGCTTGGTTAAGACATACACACATATTCACAAATCAGCCCCTTCCTATCTCTGTAGCTGCCTTCACCTCTACACGCCATCCCGCTCACTACGATCAGCTTCGGATCCACTCTGTTTACGCATACCTAGATTCAAACACTCGACTTTTGGCCGCCGTTCTTTCTCTGTCTCTGGACCTTGCAATTGGAATGAACTTCCTCTTTCGCTTTGTCAAGTCTCCACACTCAGCTCTTTCAAGTCTGGCCTAAAAAACCCACCTCTTCCCAAAATAGTCTCCCTTCCCTGCCTCTTCCTTGTCTTCAGTTTCTCCAGTTTTAGAGTTATGCATGCGTGTGAATGACTGGTGCGAAAGCGCTTTGATTTGTCTATGCACAAGATTCAGCGCTATATAAATGCATTATTATTATATATATTTTTTTTATTATCATTATTTTTATTGTTATTATTATTATTATTATTATTATTATTATATACGTTATTGAAGAAGAACAAAAAACCAAACAAAAACAAAAAAAACAACAACAAAAAACAAAAAAAACCAACCCCTCCCCCCCCCCCCCAAAAAAAAAAAAAAAAAGAAAAAAAAGTAAGTTACAAGAGATACAGCATTGCACAATGTCTACATGTCAGAAGAAGCACCCAGACAATAACAATCAATAACTAAGAAACTAAGTGAATAAATAGATTTAAAAAAAAAAAAAAGATAAAAATTATATATAACAGGTGAAATAAATAAACTGCCACACAGACTGACACTATATAAAATGAAATGCAATTGAAATGATTACACGAACAATCTAGGAAGCAAAAGATATGACTCCAAGCGATAGACTAAGACTGAAGGGCAGTTTGTTCCACACCAATGGGTAAAAAACCCAAATAAAACAACAAAAAAACAAAAAACAAAACAAAAAAAACATTAAAAAAAGAAAAAAAGAAAAGAAAAGAAGAATGCTTCTTCTTTTCCTTTGTTCTCTCCTTGTCGTATTGGAAAATGCTCTCATGCTTAAAAAAAAAAAGTCTTTAATTTTTTATTTGTGTGGTGTGTGTCTGTCTTTTTTTTTGTCTTTTTTTTTTCTAGAGGCTTTGACCAAAACAAAAACGAAACGAAAAAGAATGAAAAAACAAAACAAACAAACAAACAACAACAACAAAAAACCCCAGTAGATTTAAAAATGGAGTAAAATAAGCTACGTGTACACGCACACCTCCCCAACACACCCATATCCACACCCATCCCAGCCCCCAGAGAGAGCGAGAGAGAGAGAGAGAGAGAAGCAGTTTATCAAATCAACTCGTCGTAAGACAGAAAAGGAGGAGAACGGGAGATGTATATTTTTCAGAAGTCTCAAAAAAAATTATTGACCTGTGTGGGGGACTCCTTCTGACAGGCTGAGACTGAAGGGCAGTTTGTTCCACACCAATGGGTAAAAACAAAAATAACAACAGCAGCAGCGGCAACAACAACAACAACAGCAACAAACACACACACACACACACACACACACACACACACACACACACACACACACAAAAGAAAAAAAACAACAACCACGCGCACACACACACACACAAAAAACCCCCAACCCACCAAGGGATAGAACCCTGACCTTGGGATTTTGTTCAGTTTTATTTCTGTTTCTTCTGTTTTTCTATGTTCTCTCCTCGTCTGATTGGAATGCACTCAGCTTTTTTTTTTTTTTTTTTTTTTAATTATCATTTGTTTTTTGTTTATTTTTTCTAACACTTTTTTTAGAGGCTTTTCACAAAAATAAAAACAAAACGAAAAACAAATGAAAGAAAAAAGAAAAAAAACCGCGCAAAAAACCGCACAGTACAATTAAAAAATAGAGTAAAATAAGATACGTGCACACTACACGCACACCGCCCCCAACACACACACATACCACCCCCACCCCCCGCCACCCCCATCCCCTACACACACACCCCACCCCCGCCCCCCACCCCAGAGAGAGAGAGAGAGAGAGAGAGGGAGCACAAAGTTCAAGAAGCCAAGAAGCAGTTTATTAATTAAGTCAACACGACGTGAGACAGAAAAGAAGAGAGAGAACAGAAGATGTGTACGCTGGACAGGACACGTTGTCCGCATGACAGACAGCAGGATCCCGAAGATGCTTTTATATGGCCAGCTGAAGGAAGGCCACCGTGAACTTGGAAGACCCTGCAAGTGCTTCAAGGACACCTTGAAGACAAACCTCAAAGCCTGTGACATAGACATCGCTTCCTGGGAAACTGATGCCCTTGACCGCTGTCGCTGGAGGATGCTGTGCTCTAGTGGCATAAAGACGTTTGAAAACAAGAGAACGCTGGCCATTAAGGAGAAGCGTGAGCGAAGGAAGCAGGGCTCAACTTCTGGAGACGTCTTCCCTTGCAACACCTGTGGGAAGTGCTGCGCATCCAGAATCGGCCTCTTCTCCCATATGAGGACACACACCGACAGATAAGCCTGCCTGCCTACTCATCCGTCGGACCGACGGGAGACTCCATTATTATTATCATTATTATTATTATTGTTGGTATATATTTATATATTTGTTATATTATTTAGTGGAGTGATGGCCTAGAGGTAACGCGTCCGCCTAGGAAGCGAGAGAATCTGAGCGCGCTGGTTCGGATCACGGCTCAGCCGCCGATATTTTCTCCCCCTCCACTAGACCTTGAGTGGTGGTCTGGGCGCTAGTCATTCGGATGAGACGATAAACCGAGGTCCCGTATGCAGCATGCACTTAGCGCACGTAAAAGAACCCACGGCAACAAAATTGTTGTTCCTGGCAAAATTGTGTAGAAAAAATCCACTTCGATAGGAAAAACAAATAAAACTGCACGCAGGGAAAAAAAAAAGAAAAAAAAAAAGGGTGGCGCTGTAGTGTAGCGACGCGCTCTCCCTGGGGAGAGCAGCCCGAATTTCACACAGAGAAATCTTTTGTGATAAAACGAAATACAAATACAAATACAAATATTTTTTTTAACTGCCCTGCTGGGGACTCCATGTGACAGACTGAGACTGTAGGGCAATTTCTTCCACACCAGTGGGTAAATAAAAAAAAAAACACACCACAAAACAACAACAACAACAGTAACAACAACAACAACAAAATACACACAAAAAACAACAACCAAGAGATACAGCCCTGTCTTTGGGATTTTTTTTCAGTTTTATTTCTGTTTCTTCTTTTTTTTCCCCATGTTCTCGCCTCGTCTGGTCGGAATGCTTCCAGGTTTGTTTTTATTTATTTATTTATTTATTTATTTTTGTAACACTTTTTCATCAGAGGCTTTTTACAAAAACTAAAAGCAAAACAAAAAAAAACAAAAAGCAAAAAAACAAAACAAAAAAACAACAACAAAAACCAAAAAAGAAAGAAAAAACAGTAGAATAAAATAGAGAGTAAAATAAGATGTGTGTGCGTGCACACTGCCCCAACACACGTA
>NC_134880.1:9579736-9592236 GCF_041734735.1 Babylonia areolata | reverse complement strand
AAATTCAACACACACACACACACACACACACACACACACACACACACACACACACACACACACAGACTGACAGACAGACATACACAATACACACACATGCGCGCGCGCACTCAAAAATACACGCACGCACACACGCACTTACGCACGTACTGAAGCTGATGGTGAAATCTGATAACATTTAGCATCATACATTATTAACGTCCGTCGACTGACCTATACGTTCCACATATATAGCTATTCAACACAGCACCCTAGCTGACTGATAACGGAAAACCCCAACAACGGAGTATGGCTGCCTACATGGCAGGGGGAAAAACCGGTCAGAAACGTAAAAGCCCACTCATGTACATACGAGTGAACGTGGGAGTTGCAGCCCACGAACGAAGAAGAAGAAGAAGAAGAAGAAGAAGAAGAAGAAGAAGAAGAAGAAGAAGAAGAAGAAGAAGAAGAAGAAGATCATTAGAAAAAAAAAATAATAATAAAAAAACCCCAACAAAACAGCAACAACAACAACGTATTTTCGCTTCACCATGGCTTAACTCGATTAAGCGTTTTATTTTATATAGGAATCCCCAAATTCAACAGAGAGAAACATGATGGTAGCTGTAGTGTCTACATACGTTTGTATGGATTTGTGCGGAAAGACATTAATTATCAAACCTCGTTCTGGATATTGCCCTTGGAAACGCGGACGCCACTGGCAACAACGGAAGAAGAAGAAAAAAATCAGATGAGCTGAATGTGCCGTCACGTTTCTCTGTTTTAATATTTGTATTTGTACTACTATTTATTGTCACAACAGATTTCTCTCCCCAGGGAGAGTGCGTCGCTACACTAACAGCACCATCTTTATTTATTTATTAATCATTTATTTTTGTTTGTCTGCAGTTTTATTTGTTTTTCCTATCGAAGTGGATTTTTTGTTGTTGTTGCACAATTCTGCCAGGGACAACCCCTTTTGTTTCCGTGGGTTCTTTTACGTGCGCTAAATGCGTGCTGCATACGATGACCTCGGTTTATCGGCTCATCCGAATGACTAGCGTCCAGACCACCACTCAAGGTCTAGTGGAGGGGGAGAAAATACTGGCGACTGCCGGTGTGATTCGAACCAGTGCGCTCAGATTCTTTCGCTTCCTGGGCAGACGCGTCACCTATGGGCCATCACTCCACAAACTGATTAACTATAAAATGTCTTGAACGCATAAGCTGTGTTCGTAGAAGTTGTTCGGGCGCAAACACACAACACTACATGAGAGTTTTTAATTCTTCAGCTGTCACTGTCACTGTCATTGTCATTGTTACTGTTACTGTCACTGTCACTGTCACTGTCAATGTCAATGTCACCGTCACTGTTACAGTCACTGTCACCGTCATTGTCACTGTCACTGTCACGGTCACTGTCACCGTCACTGTCACCGTCACTGTCAATGTCACCGTCACTGTCACTGTCATCGTCACCGTCATTGTCACCTTCACTGTCACCGTCATTGTCAATGTCACCGTCATTGTCACTGTCAATGTCACGGTCACTGTCACCGTCACTGTCACTGTCACTGTCAATGTCACCGTCACTGTCACCGTCACTGTCATTGTCATCGTCACTGTCATTGTCACCGTCACTGTCACCGTCATTGTCACTGTCACCGTCAATGTAACTGTCACTGTCACCGTCACTGTCATTGTCATCGTCACTGTCATTGTCATCGTCACTGTCACCGTCACTATCACCGTCATTGTCATTGTCACTGTCACTGTCACTGGTCCCGAACCGTGGTTTGGTCGTCAGGGGGCGCTGCACTGCTGAACGCATCACCAACTGTCTCCATTTCTGGCGGTGGTGGGATATAGGGCCTGAGTTTCGGCAAAGCTCCTCTCTCTGTCCACTCAGTGAGTTTCGGCAAAGCTCCTCTCTCTCTGTCCACTCAGTGATGATGGTAATGGTGCGATATACGGCCTGAGTTTCGGCAAAGCTCCTCTCTCTGTCCACTCAGTGAGTTTCGGCAAAGCTCCTCTCTCTGTCCACTCAGTGATGATGGTGATGGTGGGATATAGGGCCTGAGTTTCGGCAAAGCTCCTCTCTCTGTCCACTCAGTGAGTTTCGGCAAAGCTCCTCTCTCTGTCCACTCAGTGAGTTTCGGCAAAGCTCCTCTCTCTGTCCACTCAGTGAGTTTCGGCAAAGCTCCTCTCTCTGTCCACTCAGTGATGATGGTGATGGTGGGATATAGGGCCTGAGTTTCGACAAAGCAGCTCTCTCTGTCCACTCAGTGAAGTTGTCTGCCCATTCCTTTCCCTGATTGCCTCGTCTCCGTTGTCCCCTGCACTGTTCCCTGCAGGGTGGTCCTGGAGAGTCCGTCAGATCGTGTTACGTGGCTATACCATCCCATTGTCCTTTTTTTCAATTTTTTTTAATTTTCACTGAGACAAGGTCTTCAGACCTTCTGATGGCCTTTCTGAATTCTTAATTTTTTTTTGTGAATGGTCCTTGTAGGAAATGACCAGAAGTTTCATTAAGTATCACATTTCGAGATGACCAGGAGTTTTATTAAGTATCACATTTCGAGATGACCAGGAGTTTCATTAAGTATCACATTTCGAGATGACCAGGAGTTTCATTAAGTATCGCATTTCCACTGCTTGGATTCTCTGGGGTTTTTTTCTTCTTTTTTATTATTATTATTATTATTATTATTTTTTAAATTTTAATATTCATTTATTTCTATTTTCCCTCAAGGCCTGACTAAGCGCGTTGGGTTACGCTGCTGGTCAGGCATCTGCCTGGCAGATGTGGTGTAGCGTATATGGATTTGTCCGAACGCAGTGACGCCTCCTCGAGCTACTGATACTGATACTGATACTGGTACTGATACTGATACGGATCCTTCTCTGAAGCTCTGCTGTGACAAGTCTCAGGAATCGCAGGCACACAAAGAAAATTAGACAGAATCAATGAGTACAGGAACTTCAGCTTTTTGGGGTTTTTTTTGTTTTTTTTTTCTCCTTTTCTGAGATTGGTATTCTTGTCTCTTGAGTCTTGCCAGCCTTGCCAGAGTTGTTGCAGTAAGCCCCCCAGTTCTTGTCAGTATTTCGGTTCATTGCTAGTGATGGCACCAAGGTTATGGAATAAAACTGTTGCATTTTCTTTTCCAGTTGTCGTCTGCTCAGTGACATTGATTCAGATGTAGGTTGGACCGCCAGTCAGTTTAGAGTGCAAAATTCCCTTGTGCTATAAATCACAGAAAAGATGGTGTCCAAGAATAGCTGGGGATTCCCCTCCTTGCGATGTGTAGAAAATAATGGCCTATCCTACCCCCGAACATTAAAGTGCAGTAGGTTCGTGGATAACAGACCAATAATCTGGTCACCCTTCAGTGACATGGGTACTCTACCTAGCTGCTGCATAAATGCGAGTTTGGTGGTGAAAGGGTTCAATTAAAACGAGTTTCACCTTCTCTGGGCTGATCTCCATTCCGATCTTCTTCTTCTTCTTCTGCGTTCGTGGGGTTCAGCTCCCACGTTCACTCGTATATATGCGAGTGGGCTTTTTACGTGTATGACTGTTTTTACCCCACCATATAGGCAGCCATACTCCGCTTTCGGGGGTGTGCATGCCGGGTATGTTCTTGTTTCCATAACCCACCGAACGCTGACATGGATTACAGGATCTTTAACGTGCGTATTTGATCTTATGCTTGCGTATACACACGAAGGGGGTACAGGCACTGGCAGGTCTGCACATATGTTGACCTGGGAGATCGTAAAAATCTCCACCCTTCACCCACCAGGCGCCGTCATCGTGATTCGAACCCGGGACCCTCAGATCGAAAGTCCAACGCGCCATATTCCGATCATAATTGCAGGTTTCGTCCAAGCGTTTCACATGTTCTGCCAGTTCTTCCTCACTGACGGAGGAAGGTGGCAGAATGGTTAAGACGCTCAGCTGCCGATATGGAGAGTCAGTGCGGGTGTGGGTTCGAATCCCGCTTTCGCCCTTCCCCCGCCCACCCCCCAAGTTTGACTGGAAAATCAAACTGAGCGTCTAGTCATTCGGATGGGACGGATAAACCGAGGTCCCGTGTGCAGCACGCACTTGGCGCACTGAAAAAGAACCCATGGCAACGAGAATGTTGTTCTCTGGCAAAATTCTGTAGAAGAAATCCATTCTGGTAGGTACACACATATATATAAGGACTAGACTAAACGTGTTGGGCTATGCTGTCGGGCAGAAGTGGTGTAGCGTATATGGATTTGTCCGAACGCGGTGACGCCAACTTGAGAAACTGAACCTGAAACTGAAACTGCCTGCCAGCCAGTCAATATCATCAGCAGCGAATCGGGGATTTGTGACGGCACGTCGTCCGATGGTGCTAGGGTCAGAGTGTTCTTCGGCTGTACGGACCTGGAAATCACTGCCTTTTTGTTTAACAGGCGCAACAGCCGAGTGGTTAAAGCGTTGGACTTTCAATCTGAGGGTCCCGGGTTCGAATCTCGGTGACGGCGCCTGGTGGGTAAAGGGTGGAGATTTTTCCGATCTCCCAGGTCAACATAAATTATGTTCAAACCTGCTCAGTGCCTGAACCCCCTTCGCAAGCAGAAGATCAAATACGGCACGTCGAAGATCTTGTAATCCATGTCAGCGTTCGGTGGGTAATGGAAACACAAGAACATATCCAGCATGCACACCCCGAAAGCGGAGTATGGCTGCCTACATGGCGGGGTATAAAAACGGTCAAACACGTGAAAGCCCACTCGTGTTCATACGAGTGAACGTGGGAGTTGCATCCCGCGAAAGAAGAAGAAGAAGAAGACTGTCTGTCACAGTCCCTCTCTCACGACTGTAGTGGAAACAAAAATCCTCTTCATGATTACGACGCTCCATTCTATATCAATATTCTGTGGCTCCACGCGTTGTTATTATTATTATTTTTTCTCTACGTGTGTGTTTGTGTGTGTGTGTGTGTGTGTGTGTGTGTGTGTGTGTGTGTGTGTGTGTGTGTGTGTGTGTGTGTGTGTGTGTGTGACTGAAGCGTTATTGTAAAGTGCACTAATCATAACAATAGTAATTATTGTTTGTGTTGTTCTTGTTGTTGTTATTGCTACAAGACAGAGAGTGAGAAAGAAAAAAAAGAGATGGGTTTGGTTACTTAATTTGTACGTAGATTCCTTTAAAAGTCGCTCCTGCAGAGAGAGAGAGAGAGAGAGAGGGAGAGACAGGGACAAAGACAGAGACTGAGTGAGAGAGAGAGCGAGAGAAAGAGAGAGAGAGACAGAGACTTAGACTGAGTGAGAGAGAGAAAGAGAGAGAGAAGGGGGAGGATCGAGAGAGAGAGAGAGAGAGAGAGAGAGGGAGAGAGGGAGGGAGAGAGACAGAGACAGAGACAGAGAGAGAGAACGAACGAAATTTTATTTCACCTGGAGAATGTGAAAAGCAATGAAGATCCTGCTGAATTTCCATTCCACCCAGCCCTGGGGGATAACGATAATCATAAAGATTACAAGAGAGAGAGAGAGAGAGAGAGAGAGAGAGAGAGAGAGAGAGAGAGAGAGAGAGAGAGAGAAGAAAAGAAAAAAGGAAGAAGAAGAAGATGGAAAAGAAAAGAATGATACACAAGAAACAACAAGGAAAACTGGACATCAAACCAAGCACCAAGCTACACGGAATGAATACTAACTACAAACGACAAAACAGAATAGCACACACACACACACACACACACACACACACACACACACACACACACACACACACACACACACATGCTCACACTCGTGCGCACCCACACGCACCCACATGCATGTGTATGTGTACGCAGGGATACACGCACGCACATACTTTAAAAAAAAGAAGCATTTGTTATATAAATTATATAAGTCGTGAATAGGGTGGAGAGAGAGAAAGAGAGAGAGAGAGAGAGAGAGAGAGGGAGGGAGGGAGAGGGGAGAGGGGGAGAGACAGGAAGAGGGGGTAGACAGAGAGAGGGAGAGGGGAGAGAGAGAGGGAGAACGAGAGAGAGGGAGAGAGAGAGAGAGAGAGAGAGAGAGAGAGAGAGAGAGAGAGAGAGAGAGAGAGAGAGAGAGAATCTATACCTCCTACAACACAAAAGGAATGTAACCTTCATTGATAAAAACGCATTTAATTAAACTGACCACGAATCGGTCGTTCACTCATTACTCAACGAAAACAAAAATAAAGAAGAAGAAGAAGAAGAAGAAGAATAGTGATTTCCAAGCAGCGAGTTACCAGTGACCGTGTGGCACACATCTTGACTGCTTTGCTTCATGTGCGGACAAAGGAAAAGTAAAATGTTTCCACTGTAGTGAACTGACGAAAAGATCGATAGAGGAACATAAGCAGAAAACTAGACTCGGCCTTTTTTCTTTTCTTTATTTTTTTAAAATATTATTATTATTATTATTTTTTTTTTTACCTAAGAACTCATTGTGTGTGTGTGTGTGTGTGTGTGTGTGTGTGTGTGTGTGTGTGTGTGTGACTCACTCTCTCTCTCTATCTCTTTCTGCGTCATTGTATCCTCTGTATGTATCTGTCTGTCTGTCTGTCTGTCTGTCCGTCTGACCGTCTGTGTCTGCCTCTCTCTCTCTGTCTATGTCTCTGTCACTGCGTCACGTGAATGTGAGTGAGGCTTCCCTCTTCTTCCCTCCCCCTACCTCTCTCTCGCTCTCTCTCTCTCTCTCTCTCTCCACCCCTCCATCCCCATCCCACCTCTCTCTCCCCTCCCCCCCACCCCCACCCCCTCCGCAACACCCCCACTCCATCACTGCCGAATCGAACGCCGCCACAGCCGTCGGGCACTCCCTTATTGGTGATGTCTCGGGCTTCTAGCTCCGCCCCAGTCTCGTCCGATCAATGTCACACGGCCCGCGTTGCCATGGCAGCTCGCGGCGAAGGGCGTGGCCTTGGCCACTGAAGTGGAAAGCTCCTCCCCTCACTTCCGCCTGAAGGATGGCGCTGCGTTGCTCATCGATCTTGGTGCATTGGTGCAGAGGGGGAGGGGGACGGCGGGGGGGTGGGGTGGGGTGGGGTGGGGGGGGGGGGTGAGGGGATGAGGAGAGAGAGAGAGAGGGGGGGGGGGGGGAGAGGGGAGCAGAGAGAAAGGGAGTGATCTATTTATCTATCTACACACATATACACTATATGTATATTCTATATTTACATATATATATATATATATATATGTATAATCATATAGATAGATAGATAGAGAGAGAGAGAGAGAGGTGTGAATGCGTGTGTTTGCGTTCCTCTATGTTCATCTCTCTCTCTCTCTCTTTCTCTCTGTATGTGTATGTATGTGTCTGCGCCTTTTCTACCTTTTTTTAATTTTTTTTTTATTAATCAATTTTATTTATCGGATATCACAGCATCAGCACAGCACCAGCCCAGCACGGTAGAGATTCTCCGTGAGCTCTTGGTCAGTCACAGACATGCTGGGAACGTCTTCGTCCTCCAAAGGGGAGCATCCACTCGCTGTGTAGCGCACTGTTGTACAACGTCAGGAGGAAGGTGGCAGAATGGTTAAGACGCTCACAGAGAGTCCGTGAGGGTGTGGGTTCGAGTCCTGCTCTCGCTCTTTCTCCCAAGTTTGACTGCTACCTTTTGAAACTTCCTCCATCGTGTCAGTACAAGAACCCGACGGGTGCAATAGCCGAATGGTTAAAGCGCTGGACTTTCAATCTGAGGGTCCTGGGTTCGAATCTCGGTGCACCTGGTGGGTAAAGGGTGGAGATTTTTCCGATCTCCCAGGTCAACATATGTGCAGACCTGCTAGTGCCTGAACCCCCTTCGTGTGTATGCGCACGCAGAAGATCAAATACGCACGTTAAAGATCCTGTAATCCATGTCAGCGTTCGGTGGGTTATGGAAACAAGAATATACCCAGCATGCACACCCCCGAAAACGGAGTATGGCTGCCTACATGGCGGGGTAAATTAAAAACAAACAAACGGTCATACACGTAAAATGTTACATGTCTGTCTGAGTGTGTATGTGTGTGCGTCTGAAATCTGATTGAATGACACAGGAAACGAATGATGAGCCGGCGCCCAGTGGCAGCCGTCAGTCGGCTCTACCCAGGTAGGCAGCCTGTGGTGCAAATGTCCCCCGTGTATGTAAAGCGCTTAGAGCTTGGTCTCTGACCGAGGATAGGCGCTATAGAAGTATCCACATCAATCAATCAAAAACCCATGGTGGACGTTCTTTCTTCTTTTCTGCTCCTCACATTTGGAACAATCTTCCTCATAATACCCGTGCATCTGATTCTATTTCTGCTTTTCGATCGTCGCTAAAAACTCATCTTTTTAAAACCTATCTATAAGCACTCTCGGCTTCCTTGTTCTCCAACACCACCCATGTCAGCTCACTTTGGATGTATGAAGAGTGGGAGGGGTTTTGAGAAAGAGTGGTCATGAATGATTTATGTAACTTGTAATATTTTTCTTTCATGTAAAGCCCCCTGAGCTCTTAGAGAGAAAGGGCGCTATATAAATGCACATTATCATTATTATTATTATTATTATCATTATTATTATCATTAAAATCAAACCGAGTGTCTAGTCTTTCGGTTGAGACGATAAACCGAGGTCCTGTGTGCAGCACGCACTTGGCGCACTGAAAAAGAACCCACGGCAACGAGAGTGTTGTCCTCTGGCAAAATTATGTAAACAGAAATCCACTCCGATAAATACAGAAATGTAATATAAGCATGCACTCAAGGCCTGATAAGCGCGTTGGGTTATGCTGCTATCAGACATCTGCCTATCAGATGTGGTGTATAGCGTATATGGACTTGTCCGAACGCAGTGACGCCTCCTTGGGACACTGGGAAACTGAGAAACTGTACGACAGCTATCAGTGTAATTTCACAGCTACGTACATAGGCCTACTTGCTTTGGACCTTTTCACATTTCCCTCGGTACAGGCCCCCACTGATTTTTAAAAATACATGGATGGCGCATGCCTTCTTTGAGCCCCTTTGCTAACTGAAGCCAGCGGAAGTGTTCAATCAGCCATTATGCTTATCGTGTCAGTACAGCGCGAAGCGGTGACTTCATAAGTGTAGCCGAGCGCTCAGCAGGTTTCACAGCAAGCTTTCACTTGCTCGCGGCGTTATTTAAGCTGACATTCCTGTGTGTGTCTCCACTGCAGTTTTGCGCCACGTATCACTGCACTGTTTTCCTATAATAACTTTGGTAGATAAACCATTGGCAGATTTCAATCAAGACACAACATTTGTCATGTCGTGGGGGCAAGCATAACACGATTTCATCGAAGATACATGGTTACAGTTCAGAAACTACCACCAGTTAGCAGACGACTTGTCAACGGACTGACGGCCGGATACGCAGAAACAACATGGCGTCCATTTGGCTTCAGCTTTCCTGGCCAATGAGCTATCCATGTATTATGAAAGGCCCCCCGTCCTGTACCTCTGTCTTTGCCTCTGTCTGGCTGTTGGTAAAAGGCTCATCTTCTTGGTGTTTGCCTGGAGGTGTTTTCACCAGTGAATCCAAGCATTCGAAACCAAGTGCTTGAGGAGACTACTACATATCTCCTACAAGGAGCACAAGACCAATGACTATGTGCGGAACCTGGTCAGCAACCTTGTTGGGCCCCAAGAACCAGTGCTGGCGACTGTCAAACGACGGAAGATGGCATGGTTTGGTCACGTCATACGACATAACACCCTCTCCAAAACCATCCTGCAAGGGACTGTAGAGGGAGGGCGCAGACGGGGGCGGCAGAGAAAGAGCTGGTCCGACAACGTCAAGGAATGGACCAAAATGACGATGCCAGATCTCCTCACGACAGCTGCCAACAGAACGGCGTGGCGAGCTATGACATCTTCCTCATGTCCCCCCAACGACCCCAGCGGTCGAGGGAATGAGTGAGTGAGTGAGTGAGTGAGTTTTCACCAGGTAATTTGACGATGATAGGAATACTCATACAGCGCCTATCCTCGGTCAGAGATCAAGCTTAAAGCGCTTTACAAACGCAGGGTCATTCAGTTCGCACAACAGGCTGCGTACCTGGACAGAACTGACTGACAGCTGCTGCCTTTGGGCGCTCATCATTCGTTTCCTGTGTCATTCAGTCAGATTTCAGGCACGCACACATACAAACTCTGCCATGTAACACTTTACGTGAATGACCATTTTGTTTATATACCCCCCTCCCTCCACCTCCTTCCTTGAGTGGTGGTCTGGATGCTAGTCATTCGGATGAGACTATAAACCGAGCTCCCGTGTGCAGCACGCACTTAGCGCACGTAAAAGAACTCACGGGAACAAAAGGGTTGTTCCTGGCCGCAAAATTCTGTAGAAAATTCCACTTCGATAGGAAATAAAATCCAAATAAAACTGCACGCAGGAAAAAAAAAAAAACAACAACAAAAAATGGGTGACGCTGTAGTGTAGCGACGTGCCGCTCTTCCTGGGGAGAGCAGCTCGAATTTCACAGAGAAATCTGTTGTGAGAAAAAGTAATACAAATACAAATACAACAAGAGAGGCAAGGCCTTCAAGACTCACTTGTGATAAATTAAGTCCCCTAGCATTAATTACAAAGTAATTTCCCTTTTTTTACTATCTGCACCAAAACGTTTGCAAAATAAATAAAAATTCCATGCTTAGCAAAAGAAGTTCCTGTTTGAACAAAAAATGATAATAATGACTCCTCTTGTTGTTGTGTCAGAATAAGAGGTCACAGTGCCAAGTTTAGAGAATACAAAAAAATATAAATATAACAGTAAATGCAGTTTGCATATAATTAGGCTTCTTTTTTATTTTTTTGTGCCCATCCCAGAAGTGCAATATTGTTTTAAACAAGATGACTGGAAAGAACTGAATTTTTCATATTTTTATGCCAAATTTGGTGTCAACTGACAAAGCATTTGCAGAGAAAATGTCAATGTTAAAGTTTACCACGGACACACAGACACACACACACACACACACACAGACAACCGAACACCGGGTTAAAACATAGACTCACTTTGTTTACACAAGTGAGTCAAAAATCAAGCCGGGCGTCAAAGTCATTTGGATGAGACGGCCCCGTGTGAAGCAAGGCACTTGGCGCACTGAAAAAAAGACTCTCACGAGGCAGCAAAAGGCTTGTCCTCTGGCTAAACTTCTGCATACGAAATCCACTCTTGATAGATATACGTTTCTTTGTATTATGAGTGAAATAGTACTTGTCAATGCGTATATTAATTAAGTGATTGAACGGATGAGCCTACTTCTTTGTTTTTGACATCGCTCTTTTTGCATTTATTGGATATGTGGATGAACGTATGTAATGGGTGAACGTATGTATGGGTGAACGTATGTAATGGATGAACGTATGTATGGATGAACGTATGTATGGATGAGCGTATGTAATGGGTGAACGTATATATGGGTGAACGTATGTATGGGTGAACGTGTGTATGGGTGAACGTATGTAATGGGTGAACGTATGTATGGATGAACGTATGTAATGGGTGAACGTACGTATGTATGGATGAACGTATGTATGGGTGAACGTATGTAATGGGTGAACGTACGTATGTATGGATGAACGTATGTATGGATGAACGTATGTAATGGATGAACGTATGTATGGGTGAACGTATGTATGGGTGAACGTATGTAATGGGTGAACGTATGTAAGGATGAACGTATGTATGGATGAACGTATGTAATGGGTGAACGTATGTATGGATGAACGTATGTTTGGATGAACGTAGGTAAGGATGAACGTAGGTATGGATGAACGTATGTAATGATTCAATGCCCCCAGGGGGCGCACGCAATAAACTCCTTGCCTTGCCTTGCCTTGCCTTGCCTTGCAATTACATACGCATGCACTCAAGGCCTGACTAACTTGAAGCGCGTAGAGTTATGCTGCATATCTGATGTCCGCCTACAAAGGGTAGTGTAGAGTGGTGAGCGCAATAACGCCTCCCTGGAAAACTGAAACTGAAACTGAAAAAAAAAAAAAAAAAAAAACCCAAAAAACTGACGCTGATTTTCGAAGCGAAAATTCATCACAACATATGCGCTACACCACATCTGCTAGGCAGATGCCTGACCAGCAGCATAACCCAACACCTTTAGTCAGGCCTTGGGTGCATGCAGATTTATTTGTGTACCTTTCAGAATTTTTTTTTGGTTTTTTTTGCAACAGTAATTTGTCAGAGGACAACACTTCTGTTGCCATGGGGTTGATTCATTTTACAGTGCGTCAGGTGACGAGGATTCGAACCCAGACCCTCAAGCATACTGTATTAGCAGATAAGCATCTCAACCATCCTGCCACCTTCCTCCTAAACTGGACATCAGTGCTCGACGGGCGCCATAGCCGAATGGTTAAAGCGTTGGACTTTCGATCTGAGGGTCTCGGGTTCGAATCACGGTGACGGCGCCTGGTGGGTAAAGGGTGGAGATTTTTACGATCTCCCAGGTCAACATATGTGCAGACCTGCCAGTGCCTGAACCCCCTTCGTG
>NC_134880.1:9562236-9569736 GCF_041734735.1 Babylonia areolata | reverse complement strand
ACATACAGGAAGCAGGAGACTTACAACAGGCAGCAAGGTGACTTCGAAGAGAACAGATCCAGTGCACACAGTCACCACGCTCCCCCTCAACACATCCACCACCAGAGCCAGCGACACAGCCAAGTGGAGTCAGCACCCTCCTCCAGATGGCAGGAAGAGTACGATATGTACCAGCAAGACAGCTTTGAGAACGATCCCACTGCACAACTCGACTACAATGCTGGTAGGGAAGCTTTTCAATATCAGCACACACCCTATGTTCCTATGTACAACTACGAGGAATTCCAAAGCCAAACAGCAAGATATCGTCCCGCTGACGACTGGTTTCAACAGGCTCATGGTGATATGTGGAACAGCTGGAACCATGTCCATCACAGCCAGCACTTGGACATTTCAAACAATGCCCATGCTTCCAGTCAGAGGAATGAGCGCAACTTTTTAAGCCCCAGAGATAAAGCCTATTCCCCAAGAGTGGTTCCTGGGACGAGATCATACAGTGAAGTTATACAGTCTGTCCGCTCTTCTTCAAGACATCAAGAAAACAGACTGACGCAAGAAGCTGCAAGCAGGAAAGACTCCCCGCGTCAGTCACCCTCAACAAACAACGCAAACAACGCAAACAGACCAAACGAGTGCATGGAAGGTGATACTCGACACGACACACACCAGCTCACGGCTGCGAACAACAGGACAGACAACAAAATCAACGGAGCCGACCAACTGGAAAAGGACAACTCCTGCCATGACGACGACCAGTCTGATCTTGGCAGTGTCAGATCGGATGTCCCTCTGGTTCCCCCCACTGTTCCCCAGCCCTCTACCGAAGAGAAAGCGTCGACTTGTGACCCAGCTGTCACCACGTCCGACAGCCACAGCATTGAAGATGCACGCGGTGACACTGTATGCAGACAGGATGCCATTGATGCCATCAACACCGCTGCAGACAGAGCCACTGAGAGAGGTAGAGACAGTGCAGTAGAGTCTGGTGATCGGGTTGACAGGGACAGCAGTGTGATGAATGCTATGGACGTTCAACAGCAGCAAGATGACCTGGCTGATGACGCGGATGATGAAGGGCTTCCACCCAACATCCCTGCCACCCCGAAGGACGACGCGACCCGTGCTGACCATGGAGACGGCCCCTCAACGCAAAGCAGCGTGACCTCCGACACCATTGGCAACACGCTACGTAATGCCGGGGATTCCCCTTCCCTTGGCTGCACGGAGAAATCGCCCCGTGTGACTCCCGTGCAAAATGAACGGCAGAGGCGCCGTGGCAGCTTGACTGGCGAGAAAAGACTGGTGATCACACGATCACAATCTGTGTCACTTGAAAGACAGTCTTCCCTCCCCAACAGCTGGATAAGAAACAACAAACAGAACAAACGCGCTAGTCCCCGAAAAGTTACCACCTCGAAAGAAAAAGGAAAAAAATGATGGTATGGCCCTGACCCTAACACTGGCATTTCAAAAGACTCCCAGTTTTCAATGATTTCATATAACGTTGAAGGAATAGTGTCTAAACTGAAAGACACCAGTTTCGTCTCCTTTATTTCAAAGTTTAACTTCATTTGTCTGTTAGAAACATTCGTAGAGTCCTTCACATGTTCGTTATTCCCATCACATACATGTTACGTTGCTCCAGCAATAAAGCTCTCACATCAGGGGAGGAGGAGTGGGGGTGTCATTGTACTGGTAAACAATGAGTATGTACCTTTCCTTAAACAATTTCCAACAAAATACGATAATATAATTGTTCTTCAAGCAGAAAAAGAACTTTTTGGAACAGAGTCTAGTGTTTTTATTGTTAGTATTTACATAAATCCTCTCAACAGTCCATTTTACGAGACAAGTGAGGCAGACAATGGGATTTCTATACTAGAACAATGTCTACTTGACATTATTGAAAACCACGAGGATGCTTCCTTCATTTTGTGTGGAGACTTTAATGCCAGGACTGGTAACAAATTCCCAGAACAGTTTAGTGCTGACTTTTCCTCAGACGACACACACGATGGTTTTCAGTTTGACTTTGACGATGGCCACGAATCGATTCCTGACCGTTGTTCACAAGATACAGTGATCAATGACTATGGCCAAAAGTTACTCTGCTTGTGCTCTAATTTTGATCTGTACATTTTGAATGGTGTTTGTGATGGAGACACAAATGGGGTTTTCACTTATACGTCTCCCTCTGGTAGTAGTGTCATTGATTATTTTATTTTCTCCACTTCATTAAGCTATTTATCGCACAGAATGCTTGTAGAAGAAATGATAGACTCTAAGCATATGCCTGTATCATGTCTCATAAAGTGTAATAGACAAAAGTATAAAGGGGGAACAGATGCATTTATTTCTAGGTTCATTTGGTCTGATGACAAACGTGACGAATTCGTTTATTGTATCAATTTACCGGAAAATATTGCTTCTCTTGAACAAGCCAAACACCTGATTGATGAAAACATCAATAAAGCAGTCGACTTGTTTTCAGTTACTCTAAAATCCGCCGCTTCTTGCATGCTTGTAAAAAGAGGATGTGCTAGAGCCATAAAAGGCAATATTTGGTTCGACTCAGAATGCCATGAACGTCGGAAGGGCACAAGGAAAGCTCTCCGTGAATTTAGACGTGAACAGAGAGCCGATCCCACTGCAGATGGGCATGCGTATTTTGAGTCCAGAAAGTCTTACAGAAAGCTATTGGCTAATAAAGAAAGAGCGTACAAAGCAAAATGTAGAGCTGAACTTGAAGGGAATATTAATGATTCCAAACAGTTTTGGAAAAATATCAAACAATTTTCTAAGAAAAGTAAACAGACTGGAAACATCTCAGATGATGAATGGTTACAACACTTTAAAGAGGTTTTTGGTGTGAATGACAATGATACGATAAATGACGATTTCACTGGCTTTGAACCTGGGAATGGGACTGAAGAAAGTGACAATCAGGACGATGTCCTACTGAACAGTGATATAACTGAACAAGAAATACTCGATTCCATCCGTCATCTAAGAAACAATAAAGCAGCCGGCCCAGATGGCATTATACCCGAACTTTTTAAACACTCAAGTGAGCTAATTGTTCCTTTTCTTTTGAAACTGTTTAATAGCATATTTTCTTCGGGTCAGTACCCTGTAGCTTGGACTGAATCGATTATTCAACCCTTGCACAAGAAAGGTGATTTACACAAGCCAGACAATTACAGGGGCATTTCACTTTTGAACATATGTGGAAAGCTGTACAGCCATATTATTAACAAGAGAATATCAAAATGGGTTGAAAGTAAGGACATATTAGGTGATATACAAGCCGGATTTCGAAAAGATCATTCAACAATTGACCATATTTTTACGCTGTTCTCAATGGTACAGAAATATTTGCTTAAAAATAGAAAATTATTTGTAGCTTTCATTGACTTTCGTAAGGCTTTCGATTTTATTTCACATGGAAAACTGTGGCCCGTACTGCGGAAGTCTGGCTTAAAAGGGAAAATATTAAAAACCATTCAAAGTATGTATAAAACCGTTAAAGCTCGAGTACGTTGGGGGGGTAGGGTAACCGAAGCTTTCCTTTGTCAAAAAGGTTTAAAACAAGGGGAGGTTACAAGTCCTTTACTTTTCTCTCTGTTTATAAATGATCTTGCCACGGACATAATCGAGAAAGGACACCATGGCATACAACTGAATCCTGATATGATTGAACTGTTTATTTTACTTTTTGCGGACGATATAGTGCTTTTGTCTGATACAGTTACTGGTCTGCAGAACCAATTGAATGTGCTGGCAATGAAGGCTTCCGAGTTAGATTTACATGTTAACCTTGATAAATCCAAAATAATTATTTTTAGAAATGGTGGATACATTGCTCGGAAGGAAACCTGGACATACGAAGGTCACGACATCAAAATCGTCAATTCCTATAAGTACTTAGGTTTGTTTTTCAGCACTAGATTATCTTTTTCGAAGGCTCTGGATGACATAGCAATGAAAGCACGGAAAGGTGTAATAGAAATATTTAGAACGTTATGGAGACTTGACGATTTCTCTGTTAGTATTTTCTTTAAATTATTTGATTCACAAATAAAACCAATTCTGTTATATGGCTCTGAAATCTGGGGATTAATGCAAATTTCACCAATAGAAAAAGTGCACATGTTTGCTTTAAAAAAAACTTCTTAATGTGAGTCCAAGATCACCAAATGACATGGTGTATGGCGAGACAGGTCGTTACCCTCTGTATGTATATTCCTTCTTGTCATGTATAAAGTACTGGATCAGACTTACAAGAATGGATGAAAATAGACTTCCTCGTAAATCTTATAAAATGCTTCTATCGCTATGTGATCAAGACAAAGAGTGCTGGGCATCTCAGGTACGAAACACTTTGTATAAATTTGGATTCGGCTTTGTTTGGGAAAATCAAGGTGTAGAAAATGTAAGAGGATTCTTGAATGATTTCAAACAAAGACTGATCGATTGCCATAGTCAAAACTGGCACGAACATCTTCACAGCAGCAGCAGGTTCAGCGTTTATCGAAATTTCAAATCATCCATATCACTGGAATCTTACTTTACAGCAGTTAAAAATAAACACATAAGAGATGTGCTTATAAGGTTTAGAATAGGAGCCTCGGATATCCGTACACACAAGATGAGATTTGCTTTCGTCAGTCCAAACGACCTGAAATGTCCACTATGTAACGCTGGTATTGAAGACGAGATACACACTTTATTTTACTGTAAATCTCTTAACGATCTGCGACATAAATATATTCCATGTTGGTACACGAAACATCCCTCTGACAAAAGTTTAGAATTTATAATGCATGACACAAAAATCCTTCATGATCTAGGTCGCTTTATTTATCACTCTAATAAACGTCGTGCTGCTTTATTATGTTAATGGGCACAACCTGAGTTCTGTTCTGTTATACATTTAAAACAACGAACGTACATGTTTAAGCGGACTTGCTCACGATGGAAGGCATTTACCTTTTTGAATTTTCGATTCATGTGTTTGCATGCCCGGTTTTACAAAATCGAGTCTGCGCGCGCGCGCGTGTGTGTGTGTGTGTGGGGGGGAGAGATGTGGGAAGGGGTCTGGAGGTGTGGGATGGGGGGTGTGTGTGTGCTCAACATTGTAATGGGTCAGAAGGCCTTCTACAATAAAACAGTTCTGAGTTCTGAGTTCTCTCGTTAATCTCGTTATCGTCGATGTTGTTATTGTTAATGTTGTCACAAGGACATAATTTTGAATTATTGATATATTCACGATGCATACTTACTTTTCATGTAAATGTCTTCTGTATTCATGTGAAAAGTGTAAACGCAAAAAAAAAAAAAAAAAAAAAAAAAAGAATAAACGAAAAAGTTTGAAAAAAAAAGTTACTGTGGTTTTTTGACTCACTTGTGTAAACAAAGTGAGTCTATGTTTTAACCCGGTTTTCGGTTGTGTGTGTGTGTGTGTGTGTGTGTGTGTGTGTGTGTGTGTGTGTGGTAAACTTTAACATTGACATTTTCTCTGCAAATACTTTGTCAGTTAACACCAAATTAGGCATAAAAATAGGAAAAATTCAGTTCTTTCCAGTCATCTTGTTTAAAACAATATTGCACCTCTAGGATGGGCAGAAAAAAAAAATAGTGAAGCCTAATTATATGCAAACTGCATTTACTGTTATATTTATATTTTTTGTATTCTCTAAACTTGGCACTTTGATCTGATATACGACCCAACAACAAGAGCAGTCATTATTATCATTTTTTGTTCAAACAGGAACTTCTTTTGCTAAGCATGGAAGTTTTATTTATTTTGCAAACATTTTGGTGCAGATAGTAAAAAAGGGAAATTACTCTGTAATTAATGCTAGGGGACTTAATTTGCTTTAAACTGATCTTTCTCATCTTAAAATTAAAAAATCTTTGAAATTATGTTCAATACATAAAACGCTTGTGTGTTTTACTCTCAGTCACAAGTGAGTCTTGAAGGCCTTGCCTCTCTTGTTTTTTTTTTTTTTTTTGAGAGGGGGGGTTGGGGGGGGGGTTGTTTTGTTTTTTTATTTGTTTTTTTTAAGGAGGGCTTATACTTCAGCTTCCAAGTGCAAAGAAAGCGTACCACAGAGCACACAGAATAAATATTCTGGCGTATCCTGCTAGGAATGGTTGAAACCAACCTCATAATTTCGTCAACAGAGTGTCGCTTAAGATAATATCAAAGACCCTAAACTTTCGAAAAACAACAACAACAACAACTACAATAGAAAGTGATATTTCAAGTCCTAAATCAATACCCCTAAAACAAAAAAACCCCAAAAAACAACAACAAAAAACCCAAAACAAAACAAACAAACAAACAAAAAACCACAAAAAAAAAACAAAAGAAAAAAACAAAACAAAAACAAACCAACAAATGTCTCGTGACTCCAGATAAAATGCGTGATTTTTTTTTCTTTTCTTTTCTTTTTTTTTCTTTTTTTTCTCAGCCTTCCGTTCACTTGATAATGTCATCAGTGAAGTCATTATGGATTATACGTATTTGACAGTCAAGGGGAAGAACTTAAGGTTAACACGTCCCAGGTAGGATCGAGCTCGTGGAGGAGTTTTTAAATAATGATAAAAAGACAAAAATTATACACACACAAAGCATGAATCACGTACACCACACACACACACACACACACACACACACACACACACACACAAACACTTTTATTTTCCATATATATAAATGACTTGCCATTACATATACAATGCACATGCGAAATGTTCGCGGACGACACCTCACTTCAGTCAAATAGTGATAATCCAACTGAACTTGTAAATGAGCTTCAGAACAATATAGATAGTTTGGTCAAATGGACTGAGCTGAACCACATGTCTCTAAATACAGGCAAAACTAAATGTATGTATGTGACGACACGACAGAAGCGACAAAAAATGCATACCTCCTTTACACCTTTATACATCCACGGGAAAACAATTGAAGAAGTTACAACACACAAAGTATTGGGGGTCATAATAGACAATGACCTGTCATGGACTGATCATATTGCTGATCTAGGAAAAAGAATTTCCAAAAGAATATACCAGCTTAGCAAGGTTAAACATTTTCTCAATCTTCATTCTAGGAAGCTATTTTTTCACGCACACATTCTATCTCTCATAAACTATGCATCCACGTTGTGGGATAATGCCAGCGAAACTAACCTCAAACACATCAGTCGCTTGCACAAAAGAGCTCTAAAACTGATTAAACTAAAATCTAATACTTTGACAGATAATGACTATAAAAATTTAGACATTCTTCCGCTCAAAAGTCGACTGTTACTTAACAAATGTATGTGTATGCACAGTATAGCGAATGGAACGGCACCAAAGAAAATAACCCAGAATTTTATCACTAATGAAAATAGACACACTCACAAACTATCTTTTCCACGACCCCGAAACAATTTATATAAATCTAGTTTAACATATTCTGGGGGAACGATATGGAATGGTTTACCT
>NC_134880.1:9539736-9542236 GCF_041734735.1 Babylonia areolata | reverse complement strand
TCGTCTGGTGGTAATTAACAGGCCATTAATACTTCACACTCCCCTGCCCCGCCCCCTCCCCCTGTTCCACCACTCCCCGCAACCACCACCTTCCCCTTCCCACCCCCCCCGCCCCCTAGACCTCCATCTCCACTTCCCTGTCCCTCCTTTTCCACCACCCCCCCCCTCCCCCACCCCCTCAATCAATCAACCGGTAGATTTTTCTATAAAGGAGGAAAAGGAGATGGAGGAGGTTCTGGAGGAAGAGGGGGAAGGGGCGGGGGAGGTCTGGGGAGAGGAGGAGGAGGAGGAGAAGGAAGAGAAGGAAAAGGAGGAAGAGGAGGAAGAGAAGGAGGGGAGGAGGAAGATGAAGAGAAGAAAGAGGAGGAGGAGGAAGAAGAGGAGGAGAAGGAAGAGAAGAAAGAGAAGAAGGAGGAGGAAGAGGAGGAGAAAGAGGAGGAGAAAGAGGAGGAAGGGGAAGAGGAGGAGGAGGAAGAAGATGAGGGGGAAGGGAAAGAGGAGGAAGGGGAGGAGGAAGGGGAGGAGGAGGAGGGAAAGGAGAAGGAAGAGGAAGAGAAAGAGAAGGAGGAGGAGAAGGAAGAGGAAGAGAAGAAAGAGAAGGAGGAGGAGGAAGAGGAGAAGGAAGAGGAGGAGAAGGAAGAGGAAGAAGAGGAGGAGGAGGAAGAGGAGGAGGAGGAAGAAGAGAAAAGGTGGAGGAGGGGGGAAAGAGGAGGAGGAGGAAAAGGAGAAGGAAAAGGTTGAGAAGAAAGATGAGGAAGAGGAGGAAGGAGTAGAAGGGAGAGGAGGAGGAAGAGGAAGAGAAGAGAAGGAGGAGGAAGAGGAAGAAGAGGAGGAGGAGGAGGAAGAGGAGGAGGAAGAAGAGAAAAGGTGGAGGAGGGGGGAAAGAGGAGGAGGAAGAAGAAGATGAGGAAGGGGGAGAGGAGGGCGGAAAGAGGAGGAGGAGGAACAGAAGGAGAGGAGGAGGAGGAAAAGGAGAAGGAAGAGGTTGAGAAGAAAGATGAGGAAGAGGAGGAAGAGGAGTAGAAGGGAGAGGAGGAGGAAGAGGAAGAGAAGAGAGAGAAGGAGGAGGAGGAAGAAGGGGAGGAAGAGGACAGAAAGAGGAGGAGGAGAAGGAGGAGGAAGAGGGGAGGAAAGAGGAGGAGGAAGAGGAGGGGGAAGAAAGGCTGTAGCAATCGTCTGGGTCTTGAGTTGGTGATTGATGTTAGTGTAGTGCCTGATTGCAGCCCTGCCACTGATGTTGTGAAAGTTCAGTAAACTCTCTCTCTCTGTCTCTCTGCCTCTCTCTCTCAATCGGTGTCGGTCTCTCTCTCTCTCTCTCCTCTCTCTCTCTCTCTCTCTCTCTCTCTCTCTCTCTCTCCCTGTCTCGGTCTCTTGCTCTGCATATCTCTGTCTGTCTGTCTGTCTGTTTGTCTGTTTGTCTCTGTCTCTGTCTGTCTCTGTCTGTCTGTCTGTCTGTCTGTCTGTCTGTCTGTCTGTCTCTCTCTATGTGTCTGCATCTCTCTCTTTCTGTCTCTCAGTCTGTCTGCCTCTGTGTGTGTGTGTGTGTGTGTGTGTGTGTGTGTATGCGTGTGTGCATGTGTGTGTGTGTGTGCGTGTGTGTGTGTGTGTGCGTGTGTGTGTGTGTGTGTGTGAGCGCGCGCGCGCGTGCGTGCGTGCGTGCGTGCGTCAGTGTGTGTGCGTCAGTGTGTGTGTGTGTGCATGTGTGCGCGCGTGTGTGTGTGTGTGTGTGTGTGTGTGTGTGTGTGTGTGTGTGTGTGTGTGTGTGAGTACAACAACAACAACACCAACAACCAAACAAACGGACAAACAGAAAATCCAACACAAAAAATAACACACAAACAAAACAAACACCGCAAAACAAACAAACAAACAAACAAAAACAAAAGAGAACTGTCGTGAACTGGTGATATATGTTGAAGTAAAGCCTGAATATACGAGTATCCCTCTCACTGATACTGCGAGGAAGTTCATATATCTCTGTGTCTCTGTCTCTCTCTCTGTCTCTCTGTCTTTGTCTCTGTCTGTCTGTCTCTCTCAGGCTGGTATCTTGTTATAAGCAAACCTGGCCCTCTGAAATAGAGGCTAGCGACAAATATAGATGATTTCAATCCTTTAAAGACGCTTTCCAGGCAGAAAGATATCTTTCGTTTGTTACTGATAAATGGCACAGGACGAACCTTATTCGATTTAGGTGGAGAGTAAGTGGCCTGAAGAATTGTAAGCAATGGTACTTCACTGAAAATTCTTCGAACGATATGATTTGTCCATCTTGTGGAAATGATCGAGAAAATGAAACACATTTTCTATTTCAGTGTACAGCCTATGCAGACAAACGTCAGTAAAAACTGCCTTGCATTAAACGTATTCAAAAACAACCCAAGTGATAACAACGTTATAAATCTGCTTTACAACAACAACAATAAAACTGTAATTAAGGGAATAGCTAAATTCATTGCGGAAGCGATGAACGTTAGAAAAAAAAAAGATAATTGATGAACTG
>NC_134880.1:9527236-9529736 GCF_041734735.1 Babylonia areolata | reverse complement strand
AGGAGGAGAGGGTATGTGGGGTAGGGGGTCAAAGGGCCAAGCTGACACTGCGGTGGCCGGAACCGGATGTCCGCGATACGACACTGACTGGACATGCGCAATACTCAACATCAGAGAAACCTCCCCCTCATCACGACACAGAGCAGATCAATGACTCACAAAGTGACGCCACCGCCTTTGATGGTGACGTCATCAAACGGAGCGCCGTCATGGGAAAGAAATAGAGGAGAGGACTTTCAGGACTGTCCAAAGCACAGCACAGCACAGGACTGCCGCCCCTGGTTTGGATGGTAATGGCTGTGAGGCTTGTCTCGCCGTGTCTTTCCCTCTGATCCTTGCTTTGCTAAGAAAAAAACAACAACCTCCCTTGGATTTCTGTTTTGCTTTGGTCTTCTTCTTTGAGGTTCTTTTCTGGTGTCGTTCAGGGCGCCATTAAAGACCCCCCAGTGCCTGCACTGTCTTGTCAAGCGGCTCTACTTGCTTTCAGAGCGGGTGACTTTCTCTTTGATTGGCCTGTCACAGTCTGCTGATTCAAAGGGAGGTGGAGGGGGGCGGGGATACGGGGGGGGGGGGGGGGGGGGGGGGGGGTGAATGCGGACACCATCATTCACCATGCATGCAGTCAATAGACACCATACACACAGACACACAGACGCACAGACACACACACACACACACACACACACACACACACACACACACACACAGAGTTTAGGTTTCTCAAGGCTGGTTACGGCATTTTCTAGTTTGCCATCTGCATGTTATTAGTACTATTACTCGACTGGACTGGATATGGCTTTCCCAAGCTTGCCTTCTGCAGTGTGCAAGTCATTTACGAAACATACGCACAAACTTGATTTCTTTTCCTACCCCTTGATAATATAATACCCACACATACCCAAAGCCAGGTTCAAATAGTCGTGATCTTCTGTTAGATACCAAGTTATTTTCACTTCCAAAGTCTAAATTATACATCATATTATAAGCCTTTTAAGGTGTCTGTCATCATTCATTTTCAGTACTTTTTGTTTTAGTCAATAGCTCATCCATGTAACCGCAGGACTGATACAAAACAGGATATCTGTCTCTCCGTTGACTAAGTCATTTGGTGTTCTTGTGTCAAGCCTCTAAAACTTCTTTAGCCCAAACAAAAATGCTGATTAACTGTGAACAATGGTTTTCCTGTCTAAAACCCATAATTCATAACCATGTAGCACAACAGGTTGTATTTTTAGTATTCAAGAAATGACAAAAAATTTCCAGCGCTACACACATAATCTCTTCATAACAAGCATCAACGTTTTATTTCCTCTGTAGGATGAATCTTCACATGCAGCCACAAAACTCAGACGAGTAGATAAAATAATTACAAGATATGTATACATTCACAACAGACATAGCAAGAGAGAGAGAGTACGTGCGTGCGTGCGTGTGTGTGTGTGTGTGTGTGTGTGTGTGTGTGTGTGTGTGTGTGTGTGTGTGTGTGACAGACAGACAGACAGAGACGCTGGGAAACAGAGATACAGAGAAACAGAGACAGAGACAGAATCTAGCCACTGAACACAATGTGACACTCAAACATGTTGTTCTCAGCATATAAATCTTCAGCACAACGTGTTATATAACCCCACCTCACTCCCCACTCTCACCCCCCCCCCCCCCCCCCCCCCCTCCTGTGTCCATGAATCTAGCCACTGAACACAATGTGACAATCAAACACGTTATTCTCAGGACAGAAATCTTCAGCACAACGTGTTAATTTTTTTACCCCACCCCTCCCACTCTCACTCCCTACCCCGTGTCCATCCCTGATGCTGTTATCTTTCAGCAGCCAACTTGTAAAACAGAGAAGAAGAAGAAGAAGAAAAAAAAAATGTCCACGAGAAGTGGGATGAGGGGCGGGTTGGGGGGTGGGGGGGGGGGATGGGTTTAATTGACGCTGACAGTTTTTCTCTCTGCACCAAGCGCCCTCCTTGTGCGGAGCTAATTCTGTTTGTGCGTCCAAATCATGATGAATCAGACCTGATTGATCTGTCCGCAGTCATGAGCAGCTAACCGCCCACAACCTTTCCCCCCCCTGATGCGCATCCAGCAGACACACTGCCCCACCCCCCTCGCTCCCCCTCTCTTCCTTCCACCTCTCCCTTCCTCCTCTCTCCCTCTCCCCCCTCTCTCCCTCCCTCCCTTCATCTCTGCTTCCCTTCCGTCTCTTCCCCCCCCCCTCTACTTCCCCTGCTTCCATCCTTTCTCTTCAGAGACGGGGATGGGGGAAGGGGGTGAGGGGGGAGGGCGTTGCACAAAGTCATGCTGACATGCTGAGCAGCAGGGAAGCGTCATACGTGAGTGGCGCTGGACTGTGGCGACGCTCTCTTCCCCTAGGGGAGAGCAGCCTGAATTAAGGTAGAGAAATGTGTTTTGACAAAAAGTTATACATGGTGCGTCTGTACCTTCTTCTTCTTCTTCTTCTTCGTTCGTGGGTTGCAACTCCCACGTTCACTCG
>NC_134880.1:9497236-9522236 GCF_041734735.1 Babylonia areolata | reverse complement strand
TTCTCTCTCTCTCCCTCTCTCTCTCTGTCTCTCTCTCTCCCTCTCTCTCCCCCCTCTCTCTCTTTGTCTCTCTCTGTCTCTCTCCCCCCCTCTCTCTCTCCATCTCTCTCTCCCCCTCTCTCTCCCTCTCTCTTCCCCTCTCTCTCTCTCTCCCTCTCTCTTTTTCTCTCGGGTCTTAGGACGTTTAATGGACAATAAAAACAAGCTTTGTTATTCTCTCTCTCTCTCTCTCTCTCTCTCTCTCTCTCTCTCTCTCTCTCCCCCTCCCTCTCTCTCTCCCTCTCTCTCTCTCTCTTTTTCTTTCGGGTCTTAGGACGTTTAATGGACAATAAAAACAAGCTTTGTTATTGTCACTCTCTCTCTCTCCCTCTCTCTCTCTCTCTCCCTCTCTCTCTCTGTCTCTCTCCCTCTCTCTCCCCCCTCTCTCTCTTTGTCTCTCTCTGTCTCTCTCCCCCCTCTCTCTCTCCATCTCTCTCTCCCCCTCTCTCTCCCTCTCTCTTCCCCTCTCTCTCTCCCCCCACTCTATCTCTCTCTCTCTTTTTCTCTCGGGTCTTTGTTATTGTCATTCTCTCTCTCTCTCTCTCTCTCTCTCTCTCTCTCTCTCTCTCCCCCTCTCTCTCTCTCTCTCAAAGTGTACATGTACCGTGTATGTAAAATGAACAAATATAGGAACAAATCCCACCCCACCCACTCTCTCTGACGCTTAATGGACAATAACTTCCTGTCATTGCTATTGCCATTCTCTATCAGTCTCTGTGCCTCTGTACCCCTGTCTCTGTCTCTCTCTACCTCCCCCCCCCTCCCCATTTATAAGACAGTTTGCTATTTACTTATATAAGGCTTTTAAGTTTCGCAGTGTATTATGTAGTTAATTATTATTAGTTGTGCATTATCCAATTTGTGGATTATCATTTGCAGTTTATCATTCACTTCTGTAATTTGTAAGGTTTTGATTTTGAATGTTGATTCACTGTACCCCCTTCATGAGGGGCCATGGCCTTTATTGAATAAACTATCCGTATCCGTATCCGTAACCCCCCTCCCCATCTCTCTCTTTGAGGGGGTATTAAGACGCTCAATGGACAACAAAAACAAACGTTGTCATTGTTGTTGTCATTCTCTCTCTCTCTCTCTCTCTCTCTCTCTCTCTCTTATGTAATTCTCCCAGATTTCTGCAGTCAGTATATCATATTCTAATGTGAGATGTGAGATGATAGGCAGGCAAATCATTTACGACTGGCGGCTTATTAATTTTCACAGTTTTCAGAAGACCATTGAATGTTCATTTCCCCGTTCCAGTTTCACGAATGGGACAGCGAACTCATCTTCACACCCAGAAGGCCACCTTAGAAAGCAAACAGGTACACACACACACACACACACACACACACACACACACACACACACACACACACACACACACACACACACACACTCGCACACATGCACGCTCGCCCACAGTGAAATGAAGCTGGCACAATGGGGAAAGAAGAGAAAGAAGCACTTGCATCTCATAACAGCAAGGAACAAAAGTTTCTGGTGAAGCCTCGTGCTGCAACTCTGCACGCCACATCAAATGACAATCTCAAACACACACACACACACACACACACACACACACACACACACACACACACACACACACACACACACACACACACACACACACACACACACACACAACACACACACACACACACACACACACACACACACACACACACACACACACACACACACACACACACACACACACGGAAAACCGTCTAATGACACTTCCAGTGAATAGACGTTAAACTGAAGACTACACACAGTAAAGGATGGCCTGAGGGGGTAGAGAGGTGGAGGGAGGTAGAGAGGTCAGGGAGGGAGAGAGGTCAGGGAGGGAGAGAGGTGGAGGGAGGGAGAGAGGTGGAGAGAGGGAGAGAGGTCAGGGAGGAAGAGAGGTCAGGGAGGGAGAGAGGTGGAGGGAGGGAGAGAGGTCAGGGAGGAAGAGAGGTGGAGGGAGGGAGAGAGGTCAGGGAGGGAGAGAGGTGGAGGGAGGGAGAGAGGTGGAGGGAGGGAGAGAGGTCAGGGAGGAAGAGAGGTGGAGGGAGGGAGGGAGGTGGAGGGAGGGAGGTGGAGGGAGGGAGGGAGGTGGAGGGAGGAAGAGAGGTGGAGGGAGGGAGAGAGGTGGAAGGAGGGAGGGAGGAAGAGAGGTGGAGGGAGGAAGAGGTGAAGGGAGGGAGGGAGGTGGAGGGAGGGAGGGAGGTGGAGGGAGGAAGAGAGGTGGAGGGAGGGAGGGAGAGAGGTCAGGGAGGGAGAGAGGTGGAGGGAGGGAGGGAGAGAGGTCAGGGAGGGAGAGAGGTCAGGGAGGGAGAGAGGTCAGGGAGGAAGAGAGGTGGAGGGAGGGAGGGAGGGGGAGGGAGGGAGGGAGAGAGGTCAGGGAGGGAGAGAGGTGGAGGGGGTAGAGAGGTCAGGGAGGGAGAGAGGTCAGGGAGGGAAAGAGGTGGAGGGAGGGAGAGAGGTCAGGGAGGGATAGAGGTCAGGGAGGGAGAGATGTCAGGGAGGGAGATAGGTGGAGGGAGGGAGGGAGGTCAGGGAGGGAGAGAGGTGGAGGGAGGGAGAGAGGTCAGGGAGGGAGAGAGGTCAGGGAGGGAGAGAGGTGGAGGGAGGGAGATGAGGGAGATGGGGAAGAAGACGAGGGAGGGAGATGGGAGGGAGACGAGGGAGGGAGATAGGAAGGGAGACGAGGGAGGGAGATAGGATGGGAGACGAGGGAGGGAGACGAGGGAGGGAGATGAGGGAGGGAGATGAGGGAGAGTGGACAGATGGGGGTAGAGAGGGGGAGTGGGGGAGAAGTAGAGAGAAGGGAGAGGGGGAGGGAGATGAGGGAGATGGGGAGGGAGATGAGGGAGGGAGATGAGGGAGGGAGGGAGAGAGAGGTGGAGGGAGGGAGGTGGAGGGAGGGAGAGATAGGAGAGAGAGAGGGGGGGAGAAATGAGAGAGAGGGGTAGAAAGGGAGAGGGGGAGGGAGAGGGAGATGAGGGAGATGGGGAGGGAGATGAAGGAGGGAGAGTGGAGAGAGGTAGAGGGAGGGAGGTGGAGGGAGGGAGAGACAGGAGAGAGAGGGGGGGTGGTAGAGAGAGGGTAGGGGAGATGAAGAGTGAAAGAGAGGGAAAGGAAGAGGGGAGAGGGGGAGATGAAGAGGGAAAGAAAAGGGAGGGGAGAGGAAGAAGGGAGAGGGAGATGAAGAGGGAAAGAAAGGGGGAGGGGAGAGGAAGAAGGGAGAGGGGGAGATGAAGAGGGAAAGAAAAGGGAGGGGAGAGGAAGAAGGGAGAGGGGGAGACGAAGAGGGAAAGAAAGGGGAGGGGAGAGGAAGAAGGGAGAGGGGGAGATGAAGAGGGAAAGAAAGGGGAGGGGAGAGGAAGAAGGGAGAGGGAGAGGGAGAGATGAAGATGGAAAGAAAGGGGAGGGGAGAGGAAGAAGGGAGACGGAGAGGAGGAGATGAATAGGGAAAGAAAAGGGAGGGGAGAGGAAGAAGGGAGAGGGGGAGATGAAGAGGGAAAGAAAGGGGAGGGGAGAGGAAGAACGGAGATGGGGAGATGAAGAGGGAAAGAGAGGGGAGAGGAGAGGAAGAAGGGAGAGGGGGAGATGAAGAGGGAAAGAAAGGGGAGGGGAGAGGAAGAACGGAGATCGGGAGATGAAGAGGGAAAGAGAGGGGAGAGGAGAGGAAGAACGGAGAGGGAGAGGGGGAGATGAAGAGGGAAAGGAAGGGGAGGGGAGAGGAAGAAGGGAGAGGGAGAGGAGGAGATGAAGACGGAAAGAAAAGGGAGGGGAGAGGAAGAAGGGAGAGGGGGAGATGAAGAGAGAAAGAAAGGGGGAGGGGAGAGGAAGAAGGGAGAGGGAGAGGGGGAGATGAAGAGGGAAAGGAAGGGGAGGGGAAAGGAAAAAGGGAGAGGGAGAGGAGGAGATGAAGAGGGAAAGAAAAGGGAGGGGAGAGGAACAAGGGAGAGGGGGAGATGAAGAGGGAAAGAAAGGGGGAGGGGAGAGGAAGAAGGGAGAGGGGGAGATGAAGAGGGAAAGAAAGGGGGAGGGGAGAGGAAGAAGGGAGAGGGAGAAGGGGAGAGGAAGAGGGAAAGAGAGGGGAGGGGAGAGGAAGGAGACGGAGAGGAGGAGATGAATAGGGAAAGAAAGGGGAGGGGAGAGGAAGAAGGGAGAGGGGGAGATGAAGAGGGAAAGAAAGGGGAGGGGAGAGGAAGAACGGAGATCGGGAGATGAAGAGGGAAAGAGAGGGGAGAGGAGAGGAAGAACGGAGAGGGAGAGGGGGAGATGAAGAGGGAAAGGAAGGGGAGGGGAGAGGAAGAAGGGAGAGGGAGAGGAGGAGATGAAGACGGAAAGAAAAGGGAGGGGAGAGGAAGAAGGGAGAGGGGGAGATGAAGAGAGAAAGAAAGGGGGAGGGGAGAGGAAGAAGGGAGAGGGAGAGATGAAGAGGGAAAGAAAGGGGAGGGGAGAGGAAGAAAGGAGAGGGAGAGGGGGAGATGAAGAGGGAAAGAAAGGGGAGGGGAGAGGAAGAGGGAAAGAGAGGGAGAGGGGGAGATGGAGAGGGAAAGAAAGCAGAGGGGAGAGGAAGAAGGGAGAGGGAGAGATGAAGAGGGAAAGAGAGGGGAGGGGAGAGGAAGAAGGGAGAGGGAGAGGGGGAGATGAAGAGGGAAAGGAAGGGGAGGGGAGAGGAAGAGGGAAAGAGAGGGAGAGGAAGAGGGGAGAGGGGGAGATGAAGAGGGAAAGGAAGGGGAGGGAGAGGAAGAAGGGAGAGGGGGAGATGAAGAGGGAAAGAGAGGGAGAGGAAGAAGGGGGAGATGAGGAGGGAAAGAGAGGGGAGGGGAGAGGAAGAACGGAGAGGGAGAGGGGGAGAGGGAGAGGAAGAAGGGAGAGATGAAGAGGGAAAGAGAGGGAGAGGAAGAAGGGGGAGATGAGGAGGGAAAGAGAGGAAGAGTGGGGAAGGAGGGGGAGGGTGGCGCGGCGGGTGCAGTGTGTCTGCTGGATGCGCATCAGTGGAGAAAGGCTGTGGACGGTTAGCTGCTCATGACTGCGGACAGATCAATCACGTCTGATTCATCATGATTTGGACGCACAAATAGTATTAGCTCGCCGAGCTAGGAGGGCGCTTGGTGCACACACACACACACACACACACACACACACACACACACACAACACACACACACACACACACACACACACACACACACACACACACACACACACACAGAGAAAGAGAGAAAATAGAGAGAGAGACAGAGAGAGAGGGAGAGAGAGGGGGAGAGAGAGAGGAGAGAGAGAGAGAGAGAGAGAGAGAGAGAGAGAGAGAGTGCGAGAGAAAACAAAAACAAACAAACAAACCAAAAAAAAAAAAAAAAAAAACCACCAACTACAACACACAAAACAAAACAACTGTCAGAGTCGATTGAATCTCCCTCTCTAACCCAGTTTTTTTGTTGTTGTTTGTTTGTTTGTTTGTTTTCTACTATTTTTCTTTTCTTTTTTTTTTTTCTCAGTGGCACGCTGCTTCATAAATTGGTTGCTGTAAAAATGAGAACGTCAGGGATGTGGACACACGAGGCGGGTGGAGGGGGGTGTGTGTGGTGAGAGTGGGAGGGGGGGGGGGTTATATAACACGTTGTGCTGAAGATTTGGATTTCTTCTTCTTTTTTTTTTTTTTTAAATGATGAGAACAATATGTTTAATTGTTACACTGTGTTTTGAGTGGCTAAGTTCTGTCTCTGTCTCTGCCTCTGTTTCTGTCTCTCTGTCTATGTCTCTGTCCGTCTGTCTCTCTCTCTCTCTCTCTCTCTGTCTGTCTGTCTGTCTCTGTCTGTCTCTGTCTGCCTGTCTGTCTGTCTCTCTCTCTCTCTCTCTCTCAGCAAGTTTAGGTGATAACTTACTACCTTCATAAACGCACACACACAGACACAGACACACACACACAAACACACACACAAACACACACACACACACACACACACACACACACACACACACACACACACACACACACACACACACACACACATAAACATTTGATGTTGTTGGTTTTTTGCTTTGCTTTGGTTTGCATTCAGGTTGGCACGTGTATCTGTCCCTCCCCTCATTTCCGGTGCAGTCAAGGAAAGCTGTGTTGTGAAATCCACGGCAGCACTCTGCACCAAGTTACTGCTGGCCAGGAAAAAATAATAATAATGATAATAAAATAAATAAATAAATAAATAAGACAACAATGATGATAAATAAGCAAATAAATGTAAAACATGGAGACACACATTCACACACACACACACACACCCACATATGAATAACAGATATGCACCAAACATGCAGTTTCACAGATATGAAAGCACAGTCAAATATACATAAACGTACATGAGCCCCAACATACACACACACACACACACACACACACACACACACACACACACACACACATTACCCTGCACCTCCTCTACCCCCCTCCTCCACACACTCATTTCTAGGCTACGTATCGCAGCTTCCAAGGCACACACACACACACACACACACACACACACACACACACACACACACACACACACAGATGAACACTTACTTGTACAAGCACACACACACACACATACGCCAATATCCCCCACCCCTAACGTTGGTTTGGAAATGATGCCGATGTTTGTTTGATTTGTTTGATTAGCAAAGCATCGTGCTCTGCCTTTCATGCTAGACTTACGGCCGCTCCCTCTCTCTGCCTTTATTTCTTTGAGGCGATCGATGGTGTGATGGCCTTGTACCTGTTCTTTTTTTTATATTCTTTGACTTTTCTGAGGATTTCCGATTTTCCTAGATGTAGGCCGCTAGTCTGTCAGCTCGCTCATTTCCCTTAACACCTGCATGTCTGAAAGTTATTATTATTATTATTGTTATTATTACTACTACTACTACTTTATATATATATATATATATATATTTTAAATTTTATGTACGCTTATAGTTGACTTCATCAAGTTTTTGCGCCTTATACATATTATTATTAGTAGTAGTAGTTCCTTTTTTTTAAAATCTATTATTTATTCACCCTTTTTTTTCTTTCTTTTTCTCAAGGCCTGACTGAGCGCGTTGGGTTACGCTGCTGGTCAGACATCTGCTTGGCAGATGTGGTGTAGCGTATATGGATTTGTCCGAATGCAGTGACGCCTCCTTGAACTACTGAAACTGAAACTGAAACTGGCAAGGAAATGTATGGCAGCATTCTGCACCAAGTTACTGCTGGCAGGGAACTGTATGGCAGCATTCTGCTCCAAGTTACTGCTGGCAAGGAAATGTATAGCAGCATTCTGCACCAAGTTACTGCTGGCAGGGAAATGTATGGCAGCATTCTGCACCAAGTTACTGCTGGCAAGGAAATGTATGGCAGCATTCTGCACCAAGTTACTGCTGGCAAGGAAATGTATGGCAGCATTCTGCACCAAGTTACTGCTGGCAAGGAAATGTATGGCAGCATTCTGCACCACGTTACTGCTGGCAGGGAAATCCATGGCAGTATTCTGCACCACGTTACTGCTGGCAGGGAAATGTATGACAGCATTCTGCACCACGTTACTGCTGGCAGGGAAATGTATGGCAGCATTCTGCACCACGTTACTGCTGGCAGGGAAATGTATGGCAGCATTCTGCACCAAGTTACTGCTGGCAGGGAAATGTATGGCAGCATTCTGCACCAGGTTACTGCTGGCAGGGAAATGTATGGCAGCATTCTGCACCAAGTTACTGCTGGCAGGGAAAATGTATGGCAGCATTCTGCACCAAGTTACTGCTGGCAGGGAAATGTATGGCAGCATTCTGCACCAAGTTACTGCTGGCAGGGAAATGTATGGCAGCATTCTGCACCAAGTTGTGAAACACACCACTGGCAGGACCGTTCGTGATGACGGTCAACACGTATCGCAGCGGTCAGTGAATGGTCACCGTGTGGTCAGCTGATGGCCAAGTGGTAACGCGTCTGCCTAGGAAGCAAGACGGTGTGAGCGTAGTGTATTATCAACTCCCACAATCGCCAGAATCTTCTAACCCCCACCACCACCACCCCTCCCACCCTCAAGGCCCCTTACCCCGTCCCACCCCCTACTAGACCTTGAGTGGTGGTCTGAATGCTTCGCCATTCGTTTGAAAGCAATGAACCGGGGCCCGATCCAGTGTTTAGCACGTACTTAGCGCAAGTAATAGAACCCACGGCAACAAGACGGTTGTCCCCGGCAGACTTCTGTAGAAAACACAACAACTAATTCCATAGAAAAAACAAATAAACAAACATTCTTGCAGGCAGAAGAAATAAAAATAAAACAAACAAACAAACAAAAACAACCCAAAAAAGCAAAAAAGGGTGGCACTGTACTGCAGCAGTCTTTCCCTTGAAAAACCAGCTTAAAAAAAAAAAAAAGTATCACAATACACTAATCCATTACACTGTCACTGCGGTTTGTGATCTTGGCCCACGTTCTGTGATCATGATATACAGACTCACTATGATTTACAGACAAGAGCAATAGCGACGAACAGAGTACTCGTTCTTGGTAGCGGCCATTACAGGCTGACGACACTGACATGAGTTCTCTTGAAATCTACGTGCTTGAATGACCAACTTCCAGAAATTAAAGACAGTATCCAGCGCACATTTTCTGGCGATGCCATCATGCTGAACGCTTTTTGGATTTTGGATAGGCTTAGAAGAATTATATGTTTAAAAAAAAAAAAAAATTAAAGTGCGAGATTCAAATTCAGCGAACCAAAAATATTTTTAAGTTTCCACTATTATACAAATCCAGACTTAATATTTGATCTGCTGATAATGATGGGGTTGACAAACAAAAAGTATATACATATCGAGAGAGAGAGAGAGAGAGAGAGAGGGGGGGGGCACAGAGAGAGAGAGAGAGTTTGTGTGTTATGTGTGCGTGTGCGGGTGCGTGTGCGTGTGTGTGTGTGTGTGCGGTGTCTATTGACTGCAAGCATGGTGAATGATGGTGTCCGCATTCACCCCACCCACACCCACCCCCACGCCCCCCTCCTCCCCCCTCCACCACCTCCCTTTGAATCAGCAGACTGTGACAGGCCAATCAAAGAGAAAGTCACCCGCTCTGAAAGCAAGTAGAGCCGCTTGACAAGACAGTGCAGGCACTGGGGGTCTTTAATGGCGCCCTGAACGACACCAGAAAAGAACCTCAAAGAAGAAGACCAAAGCAAAACAGAAATCCAAGGGAGGTTGGGGTTTTTTTTTCTTAGCAAAGCAAGGATCAGAGGGAAAGACACGGCGAGACAAGCCTCACAGCCATTACCATCCAAACCAGGGGCGACAGTCCTGTGCTGTGCTGTGCTTTGGACAGTCCTGAAAGTCCTCTCCTCTATTTCTTTCCCATGACGGCGCTCCGTTTGATGACGTCACCATCAAAGGCGGTGGCGTCACTTTGTGAGTCATTGACCTGTTCTGTGCTGTGATGAGGAAAGGCGTGAGGGGTGGGGGTGGGGGGTGGGGCGTTCTCTGATGTTGAGTATTGCGCATGTCCAGCCAGTGTCGTATCGCGGACATCCGGTTCCGGCCACCGCAGTGTCAGCTTGGCCCTTTGACCCCCTACCCCACATACCCTCTCCTCCTTCACCCCCTCCCACCCCACCTCTCTCTCTCTCTCTCTGTCTCTCTCTCTCTCTCCCAACTTTGATCACTGTCCCTTCCTCTCCTGGGAGCGGAAGGGGGAGGTGAGGGGGTGCAGTTTGCAGGCTGTGCATCCAGGACAGAATCGGAATGGTTCATTCCCATTTAGGCCTCTGTCCCAAGTGAAGGGGTTCCCATGAACACAGAACAACTCAAGGAAACAACACGACCAAACAAACAAACAAGCTTTAACACGGATAACAAAAACGTAAATAACGATCAATTCTTGAATGCATCAGTGAAAGTAAAAGAGAGAGACAGACAGACAGACAGACAGAATGAGAGAGGCAGACAGACAGACAGAGAGAGTGAGAGAGACAGACAGACAGACAGACAGACAGACAGACAGAGACATGGAAAGAGAGAGCAAAACAGAGAGTGAGGTAGAGGTAGAGACAGAGAGGGAGACAGAGAGATAGATATAGAGAGAAAGAGAGAGACAGACAGAAAGAGGGAGAGACAGAGGCAAAGAGAAAGAGAGACAGAGAGAAATAGAGAAAGAGGGAGAGGGGGACTCATCTGTACATACTATGTGTAAACACATCTTTTGCCTCGATCTTTGGTGTAAGAAGGTAGATGGCATCCGTGTTAACTGGAACAGTGGAGTGATGGCCTAGAGGTAACGCGTCCGCCTAGGAAGCGAGAGAACCTGAGCACGCTGGTTCAAATCACGGCTCAGCCGCCGATATTTTCTCCCCCTCCACTACACCTTGAGTGGTGGTCTGGACGCTAGTCATTCGGATGATACTATAAACCGAGGTCCCGTGTGCAGCATGCACTTATCGCACGTAAAAGAACCCACGGCAACAAAAGGGTTGTTCCTGGCAAAATTCTGTTGAAAAATCCACTTCGATAGGAAAAACAAAACACAACCAAAACTGCACGCAGGAAAAAAAAAAAAAAAAGAAAAACAAAAAAAAAGATAACGCTCTCGTTGTAGCGACGCGCTCTCCCTGGTGAGAGCAGCCCGAATTTCACACAGAGAAATCTGTTGTGACCACAAAAAAAAAAAAAAAAAAAGAAGAAAAATACAAATACAAAATATAAAATGCTTTGTTTCTGAATGCGGCCTGCAACGCAATGCAGTACCATATTCTGTACTCTCTCTGTCTCTGTCTCTCTCTCTCTCTCCTCTCTCTCTCTCTCTCTCTCTCTCTCTCTCGCTCTCCTTCTCTCTCCTTCTCTCTCTCTCTCCTCTCTCTTTCTCCTTCTCACTCTCCCTCTCTCTCTCCTCTCTCTCTCTCTGTCTGTCTGCCTTCCTGGCAGACTCGGAATGGACACATGAACACAAACAAAGAGTTGGTATTTTGCAGAACAGTTTCTCGTGTGCTTGATCTTCTGTTGTAATTGTTATTGGAAAGGACGAAGGTGGCAGAATGGTTAAGATGCTTCTTTGCCTATACAGAGACTCCGTGAGAGTCTGGGTTCGAATCCCGCTCTTGCCCTTTCTCCCACATTTGACTGGAAAATCAAAACTGAGTGTTTTCTTCTTCTTCTTCTGCGTTCGTGGACTGCAACTCCCACGTTCACTCGTATGCACACGAGTGGGCTTTTACGTGTATGACCGTTTTTACCCCGCCATATAGGCAGCCATACTCCGCTTTCGGGGGTGTGCATGCTGGGAATGTTCTTGTTTCCATAACCCACCGAACGCTGACATGGATTACAGGATCTTTAACGTGCGTATTTGATCTTCTGCTTGCATATACACACGAAGGGGGTTCAGGCACTAGCAGATCTGCACATATGTTGACCTGGGAGATCGTAAAAATCTCCACCGTTTACCCACCAGGCGCCGTCACCGTGATTCGAACCCGGGACCCTCAGATTGAAAGTCCAACGCTTTAACCACTCGGCTATTGCACCCGTCAACTGAGCGTCTATGTAGTCGTTCGGATGAGACAACAAACAGAGGTCCCGTGTGCAGTACGAACTTGGCGCACTGAAAAAGAACCCATGGCAACGAGAGTGTTGTCTTCTGGCAAAATTCTGTCGCAGAAATCCACTCTGATAGGTACACACACACACACACACACACACACACACACACACACACACACACACACACACACATACACACACACACACACACACACACACACACACACATATATATATATATATATATATATATATATATATATATATATATATATATATATATATATATATATATATATGCATGCACTCAAGGGCTGCTGGCTAAGCGCGTCGGGTTATGCTGCAGGTCAGGCAACTGCTTAGCAGCTGTGGTGTAGCGTATATGGATTTGTCCGAACGCAGTGACGCCTCCTTGAGCTAGTGGTACTGACACTGATACTGTGCGTTGTGGTTTTTGTTCACAACTGTTCACCACACACACACACACACACACACACACACACACACACACACACACACACACACACACACACACACACACACACACACACACACACACACACACACACACACACACACACACACACACACACATTTCGAACAAATCCATACACGCTACACCACCATATACAATTATATTCTCTCACACACATGCACGTACACATACCCTGCAACCATCCGTGTTCATCATGAATTAAAGAAAAAAAAAAAAAAAAAGGTTGGGGGATGGGGGGAAAGAGGAAAGACTGGTTGGTGGTTGATCAATCGAACAGGTCAAGCGGAAACCATCATCATCTATTTCTAAGGAAACTCCCCCCCCCTTTCCCCCTTTTCCCCCCAAGCCCCCCCCTCCCCTCCCCACCTCCCGCCCTGCCTCCTGTCCTCCCTTTAGCCCTATCCCCTCCCCCATCCCACAGCCACGCTCCTCACGCAATCCCCCCCCCCAGCCCCACCCCCCAGCCCCACCTAAGCGACCGTTCTCCAACCGCCCAACCCAGCCCTTCCACCTCCCCACTGCCACGCCCACCTTCTTCTTCTTCTTCTTTTCCCCCTCCTTCTTATTCTTCTTCTCCTTCTCCTCCCCCCCCCTCTTTTTCTTCTTCTTCTTCTTCTTCTTTTTCTCCTCCTCCTCCCCCTCCTCTTCTCCTTCTTCTTCTCCCCCTCCCCCTCCTCCTTTTCCTTCTTCTTCTCTTTCTCTCCTCCTCCCCCTCTTCTTCTTCTTCTCCTCCTCCTCCTTCTTCTTCTCTCTCTGTGTGTGTGTAAATACGTATGTACATGTAATGTACCAATTGTTCCAGTTTTCATCGCTTTGTTACCTTTAATAGACTATTCAAGTTCCTATTCTTATTCGTCGTTCTTATTATTTTATTATATTTCAGTTTATTTCTTTATTTTTATGTTTTGTGTCGTTCTTTATTATTATTATTATTTTGTTGTTGTTTTGTGTCGTTAAATGGGCAGAATTGTAAAAAGGCCTTTACTGTGCCTAATTCTTTACCCATTAAAGATTCAATCAATCTTCTTCTTCTTCGTCGTCGTCGTTTTCTTCTTCTTCTTCTTCTCCTCCTTCTCCTCCTCCCAATCTTCTTCATCTTCTTCTCTCCTCCTCCTCCTCCTCCTCCTCCTCCTTCTTCTTCTTCGTCGTCGTCGTCGTTTTCTTCTTCTTGATATTTTTTTACATTTGTGTCTTCGTAATATTCGTAAAAGCTGTTGTTGACTTTTACAGTTATGGTCCCCATGTTGTGATAATGCACCTGACCAAATTTCTCCAGTTGGAGATAATAAAGTTCTTCTTCTTCTTCTTCTTCTTCTTCTTCTTCGTCGTCGTCGTCGTCGTCGTTTTCTTCTTCTTCTTCTTCTCCTCCTCCTTATCCTCCTACCCTTCTCATCCCCCTCCTTCTTCTTCTCCTCCTCCTCCTTCTTCTTCTTCTCCTTCTCACCCTCTTTTTCTTCTTCTTCTTCTCCTCCTCCTCTTCTTCTTCTTCTCCTCCTCCTCTTCTTCTTCTTCTCCTCCTCCTCCTCTTCTTCTTCTCCTCCTCCTCTTCTTCTTCTTCTTCTCCTCCTCTTCTTCTTCTTCTCCTCCTCCTTCTTCTTCTTCTCCTCCTCTTCTTCTTCTTCTCCTCCTCCTCCTCTTCTTCTTCTCCTCCTCCTCCTCTTCTTCTCCTCCTCCTCTTCTTCTTCTTCTCCTCCTCCTCCTCCTCTTCTTCTTCTTCTCCTCCTCTTCTTCTTCTTCTTCGTCGTCGTTTCTTCTTTTTCTTCTCCCCCTTATCCTCCTACCCCTCTTCTTCTTCTTCTTCTTCGTCGTCTTTTTCTTCTTCATTTTCATCTTGACCTAGCCCAACTGTGAACTGCTAATTACCAGTCATTGATCGGGGACTTCGATTCTCCAGCCAGGTCACGGTTGGCCGATCAAAGCGAGCGGGTCAGTCGGCAGCGACCAGATAGCCTGTGGAACATGCATAATGCAAGTGTGTGGCCAGTAAGAGGTTTATTATTATAGGGGAGAAGAGAGAGGGCTGTGGTCTGTGTGTGTGTGTGTGTGTGTGTGTGTGTGTGTGTGTGTGTGTGTGTGTGTGTGTGGAGGGGGGGGGGAGGAAGAAGGCTGAGGAGGGGGTTCTTAATTCAATTCGTCTGGTTTCTTCAGGGAGTCACGAAAGCAGGCCGTATTCTTTCTCTGTGTCTTTGTCTCTGTTTGTCTGTCTGTCTGTCTCTCTCTGCATTTCTCTCTCTCTCTCTGTATCTCTCTCTCTCTCTTTCTTTCTTTCTCTCTGTCTCTTTCTTTCTCTCTCTGTATTTCTCTCTCTCATCTCATCTCTCTCTCTCTCTGTGTGTTTCTCTGTCTCTCCCTGTCCCTGTCTCTATCCCTCCCCTCCCCCCTCTGCCCCCCACGCCCCCCCCCACCCCCCACCCCCCTCTCTCTCAGACTGATAGCTTACTGCTAATTGGATTGTAACGTTCCTGGCATCTATCATTAATGCTTTTGGGTCGTTGTTTGTATGTTTGTTTGTATGTTTGTTTGAATGTTGTTGTTTTCCCTTGTTCTTTGTTTGTTTGTTTCTTTGTTTACGCTGCTCAGTTGACTTGTTGGCAATATCCACATTTCTTTTCTTCCCCTGTGTTCCTTCCAATCAATGTCGTTTCACAGACATGGAAACAAAAAATCGTAAATTTGTTTTAATAACATTGTAATATATACTCGACATTTTCTTTTTTCCTCTGTCAAGAGACGTACGCACAGAAAGATGGCCAGTCAAAGAGTGGAGGTGAAGACAGGTAAGAGTATGATATAATTATTACAATCTGATTCACCAATTAACAAGTTTGTTTTTTCGTCTTAGAAACGGGAAAGTACAGGAGGAGAAATCCGGAAATTGCTGGCTTGCGTTTACTTGTTGTGATGGAAAGAGAGATTTGCAAGGGATTTGGGGTTGTTGTTGTTTTTTGTTGTTGTTGTTGTTGCCGTATATGAAAGGAGGGTTTTAATCTACTTTCCACCGTTTTCCTCACACATGGATACGGGACTTGCCATAATCACAAACAGATGCACACACAATGCACACCACACACAAACAGATATACACAAAATGCACACCACACACAAACAGATATACACACAATGCACACCACACACAAACAGATATACACACAATGCACACCACACACAAACAGATATACACACAATGCACACCACACACAAACAGATATACACACAATGCACACCACGCACAAATATTTTCACACACAATGCACAGTACACACACACACACACACACACACACACACACACACACACACACACACACACACACACACAAACAGAAACACACACAGTACACACACACAGATACACACACAATACACACCACGCACAAATATTTTCACACACAATGCACACCACACACAGACACACGCACACACACACACACACACACACACACACACACACACACACACTACACAGCACACACAGACAGATACACACACCATACACACAAACAGATACACACACAATACACACCACACACAAACAGATACACACACAATACACACCACACACACAATACACACAATACATACCACACACAAACAGATACACACACAATACACACCACACACAAACAGATACACACACAATACACACCACACACAAACAGATACACACATAATACACACCACACACAAACAGATACACACACAATACACACCACACACAAACAGATGCACACACAATACATACCACACACAAACAGATACACACACAATACACACCACACACAAACAGACACACACACAATACACACCACACACAAACAGATGCACACACAATACACACCACACACAAACAGACACACACACAATACACACCACACACAAACAGACACACACACAATACACACCACACACAAACAGATACACACACAATACACACCACACACAAACAATACACACACAATACACACCACACACAAACAGACACACACACAATACACACCACACACAAACAGATGCACACACAATACACACCACACACAAACAGACACACACACAATACACACCACACACAAACAGATGCACAAACAATGCACACCACACACAAACAGATGCACAAACAATGCACAACACACACAAACAGATGCACAAACAATACACACCACACATAAACAGACACACACACAATACACACCACACACAAACAGATGCACAAACAATACACACCACACATAAACAGATACACACACAATACACACAACACAATACACACCACACACAAAGTGATACACACACAATACACACAACACAATACACACCACACACAAACAGACACACACACAATACACACCACACACAAACAGATGCACAAACAATGCACACCACACACAAACAGATACACACACAATACACACCACACACAAACAGATACACACACAATACACACCACACACAAACAGATGCACAAACAATACACACCACACACAAACAGATGCACAAACAATACACACCACACACAAACAGATGCACAAACAACACACCACACACAAACAGATACACAATAATGGAGTCTCCCGTCGGTCCGACGGATGAGTAGGCAGGCAGGCTTATCTGTCGGTGTATGTCCTCATATGGGAGACGAGGCCGATTCTGGATGCACAGCACTTCCCACAGGTGTTGCAAGGGAAAACAGATACACAAACAATACACATCACACACAAACAGGTGCACACATAATACACACCACACACAAACAGATACACACCACACACAGACACACAAACAATACACACCACACACAAACAGACACACAAACAATACACACCACACACAAACAGACACACAAACAATACACACCACACACAAACAGACACACAAACAATACACACCACACACAAACAATACACACCACACACAAACAGACACACACCACACACAAACAGACACACAAACAATACACACCACACACAAACAATACACACCACACACAAACAGATACACACGCAATACACACCACACACAAACAGATACACACACAATACACACAACACAATACACACCACACACAAAGTGATACACACACAATACACACCACACACAAACAGACACACACACAATACACACCACACACAAACAGACACACAAACAATACACACCACACACAAACAGACACACAAACAATACACACCACACACAAACAGACACACAAACAATACACAACACACACAAACAGACACACAAACAATACACACCACACACAAACAGACACACAAACAATACACACCACACACAAACAGATACACGCGCAATACACAACACACACAAACAGATACACACACACACAATACACACCACATTCATCAACACACACTTCCGTACCAGACCGCCATGAGTCCAGAGTTCAGTGCATGGCAAAGAAAAAAACGAAAACACATGACCATGGACGCTGAACAAGGAAACTACATCTTGGACACTGAAGAAGATATCCCTGTGACACAGGTAACATACACCACAGCACATGTAGCGTCAACTGCAAGGACACCGTGGATACAGACAGCGGCAGATGAGTGTTGTAGGTGTAGTCAAGTTTGTACAGTGATGGTCTAGAGGTAACGCGTCCGCGAGAAAATCTGAGAGCGCTGGTTCGAATCACGGCTCAGCCGCTGATATTTTCTCCCCAATCCACTAGACCTTGAGTGGTAGTCTGGACGCTAGCCATTCGGATGAGATGATAAACCGAGGTCCCGCGTGCAGCATGCGCTTAGCGCACGTAAAAGAACCCACGGCAACAAAAGGGTTGTTCCTGGCAAAATTCTGTAGATAAAATCCACTTCGATAGGAAACACAAATACAACTGCACGCAGGAAAACACACACACACACACACACACACACACACACACACACACACACACACACACACACACACACACACACACACACACACACACAAAGTGGGGGGGGGGGTGGGGGGTGGCGCTGTAGTATAGCGCAGGCCCGATTTTCACACAGAGAAATCTGTTGTGACAAAAAGAAATACACATGCAAATACAAATCACGAAATCAGAAGATGAATATGATTATCATCACAGATAAATCACAATAACATGGAAACGATAGATAACACGTAATTAACTAAAATAAGTAATGTTTCGTGACCAGCACCACACACAAGGTCGCGCTTTTCTCTTTCACGAGCATGAACACCGCTCACAGACAGAGAGAATGAATGAATGAATGAATGAATGGTTTATTCATGTATAGGCCATAGCCCCATCATGAAGGGGCGTTTGAACAGCAACAAAAGACAATAACATAATTTGCTGAGAAACAAACATTGGAAATACGACTATGAAATGAGTGTTTCTCAAAATCTGTAAGCCTTGTACAAAAACAGGGAAAGATTACGTATAGCATCAGGTTTTGTGCATGACATCATGAAACTAGGATGTCTGTAATATTTAGGATGGATAAATTCAACTCTAATCTCATTACTCTCATCTCAGTGTAGTGATGGCCTAGAGGTAACGCGTCCGCCTAGGAAACGAGAGAATCTGAGCGCGCTGGTTCGAATCACGGCTCAGCCGCCGATATCTTCTCCCCCTCCACTAGGCCCTGAGTGGTGGTCTGGACGCTAGTCATTCGGATGAGACGATAAACCGAGGTCCCGTGTGCAGCATGCACTTAGCGCACGTAAAAGAACCCACGGCAACAAAAGGGTTGTTCCTGGCAAAATTCTGTAGAAAAATTCACATCGATAGGAAAAACAAATAAAACTGCACGCAGGAAATTTTTTTTTTTTAAATGGGTGGCGCTGTAGTGTAGCGACGCGCTCTCCCTGGGGAGAGCAGCCCGAATTTCACACAGAGAAATCTGTTGTGATAAAAAGAAATACAAATATAAATACAATTAAGTTTTGGACAACATAGAACAAAGTGTACATCATCTTCTTTTGCCGTTCTGCACAATGGACATAACAAATCATTAACAGTCATTACGAAATTTACATCTGGAACGGTGCACTTTTAAGTGAGAAACACCAAACCGAAATCTTGTTGTTACATATTTCAACTGTCTAAACTATGTTCATTTTCAAATAATATTTAAGATCGTGATTACAACAGAATGTTCTATGCAAACTAAATCGTTTACTTTACACACACACACACACACACACACACACACACACACACACACACACACACACACAGGAGAGAGAGAGAGAGAGAGAGAGAGAGAGAGAGAGAGAGAGAGAGAGAGAGAGAGAGAGAGAGAGATTCATGATTCGATTAATTTTGAAACCCCTTTGGGACAAAGAGGAACACATACATCAAACATCATAAACACTTGAAACTCACAATAGAAAGGAATGTGTGTCACAAAAAGAAATGTCATTTGAGAGTCAAATTCCGAACTGATCGGTAAACGTCTGAAACAGATTACTAGGGCAGAATTACATAAGTTTACTACTACTGCTACTGGATGATGATGATTATGATTATGTTGATGATAATGATCATGATAATATAAATACTTATGGTAATAATTGTTATTATGGTGATGGTAATAATAATAATAATAATAATAATAATAATAATATAGACGACAACAATAATGATGAAGATAACGATAACGATGATAATGATGATGATGATGGTGATGATAATATTATAACAATGATAATAATACTAATGATACTAATACTGACAATGATAGTGATACTGATAATAATAATGATAGTAATCATACTAATAATGATGATAACAATGATAATAATATAATAATAATGATGATGATGATGATGATGATGATGATGATGATGAATAAACTAAACATGTAATTCGAATACTTAAGGCGTAAACATTTCTGGATAATCCACTCACAGAGAGAGAGAGAGAGAGAGAGAGAGAGAGAGAGAGAGAGAGAGAGAGAGAGAGAGAGAGAGAACTCAGAACTCAAAACGTTTTTATTCAAGGATTAAGATTTTAGGCATTGCCTATTCTTCCAATTTGTCCTTGCTAATCTACATCTATTACAAATAGCACACACATAAATGAAAGGAAAAGGTTTTCATGAAGAATTGTATACATAATGAAGAAAACACCACCCGCCCCCCCACACACACCCACATCCGTGCACACACATGCTTACACACACTGACGCTCGCGTGCGAGCGCACACACATACATACACACACACGCGCGCACACACACTGACAGCACCCCCTCACTCCCTCCACACACTAAGATTGACAGATGGATAGGACGGTGAGTCACAGAGAGAGAGAGAGACAGAGACAGAGACAGATAAAGACAAAGACAGATACAGAGGGAGTGTGTGTGTGTGTGTGTGTGTGTGTGTGTGTGTGTGTGTGTGTGTGTGTGTGTGTGTGTGTGTGTGTGTGTGAGAGCAACAGACAGATAGACAGACACACAGACACAGGGAGACAGACAATCAGCCAGGCAGAGACAGAGATAGGCAGTGATAGAGCGACAGACACAGACAGACAGACAGACAGACAGACAGACAGCCGGAGACACAGAGACAAAGACAGAGTGAGAGAGACTGAGACAGACAGACAGACAGACAGACAAACACAGACAGACAGACAGACAGACAGACAGCCGGAGACACAAAGACAGTGAGAGAGACTGAGACAGACAGACAGACAGACAGACAGACAGACAAAAGAACACGTAGACACACACAGAGAGAGAGATAGACAGATAAGTGGAACACATTTACTCAATCAACTGTGACAGGTCACTGTCTGAAAGCGCTCGCTTCAAACTCACAAGAGTGTCAACTGGGTACGTGTACGTGTGACCAACTGGCGTGACGGTCCTGTTGCCTGGTACCACCACCATCACAGATCCCTAATCCACCAAATTACAACCTCATCGATCGATACCGCCGGATCCGGCAAGCCTATTTCCTCCTACTACCACCACCACCCCCTGTAAGATTTTACCCCCCCCCCCCCTGGGGTTGGGGGGAGGGGGGGGCGGAAGGGGGGGGGGGGGGGGGGGGGGGGGGGGGGGACGGGGCAGGGGTCTAGGGGAAAATTAAGTTTCTGCCTTGCCCAGATGAACTAAAGAAACAAAGGCAGAAGAGACAGGAGAGGCTTCATTATTGCAGCAAAATGGTGAAAACCACAGGGTAAAAAAGTTATAACCCTATAATGTTATAGTAGGGTTGTGGTGTTGTTCGTTCAATCAAGGGCTTGTTTCTCTCTCTCTCTCTCTCTCTCTCTCTCTCTCTCTCTCTCTCTCTCTCTCTCTCTCCTTTATACAGAAAATGATGCCTCTACATACAGATATACTCATTATAAAGGGTTGTTGTTATTTTTTTGTAGGAGGAAAATGAACAACAAGAACAACAACAACAACAAACAAAAAAAACAAGTAAAAAAAAAAAAACCCCACCAAAAACAACAAATCAGCAAAAACAACCACCACCCAAAAAACAAACCAAAAAAACAAAAACAAAAACCACAAAAAAACAACAAAACAAACAAACAAGCAACCAAAAAAACAAAACAAAAACAACAACAAAAAAACAAAACAAAAAACCCAAAGATAACATCATGATACCCATCAGTTAAGGCCCGTCTAGAACACTATCGATCGTTTTTCAGAACTTTGATAAAACTTAGCAGAAGGGGGTTTCTTTCCAATGAGAGGGGTTGGGGAATGGGATAGTAAGGGGGGAGGGGATGTGTGTGTGTGTGTGTGTGTGTGTGTGTGTGTGTGTGTGTGTGTGTGTGTGTGTGTGTGGGAAGGGTGGGGGTAGGGTGGGGTGGGGTGGGGGAGATTAATTCAAAAGTTTGCCCCAGAATGACCACGGGGTAGTTTCAGTTTCAGTTTCAGGTTTCCGTTCCTCAAGGAAGCGCCACTGGGTTCGGACAAACTCATACACGCTGCACAACATCTGCTAGGCAGATGCCTGACCAGCAGCATAACCCAACAACGCGCTTAGTCAGGCCTTGAGTGCATGCATATAAAAACATAGATAAATAGACATATAGACACATAGATAGATACATAGAGTGTAAGGAGTGTAAGGTGTTCAGGGCCGAAACACTTACTGAGGGGGGGTCGGGGTGGGGGGGGGGGGGGAGGGGGGGGGCTTCTTCTCTGAAGACCTTGTACTGTCCAGCTCTCCCTAGAGTTTCTTATCACTAGATAGATAGATAGACAGATATAGATAGATTTGTATACCTATCAGAGTTGACTTATTCTACGGAATTTTGTTGCTAATCGAGTCCTTTTTCATTGCACCAGATGCGAGCAGCACACCGGGCCTGGAGTTCATCGTCTTATTCGAAGAATGACTAGAGATGCTCAGTTTGATTTTTCTTGTCAAAACTTGTTGAGAGAGGGGCTTGTTCTATTTCTATACTTACTGTTTGCGAATAAGTTATCGGATACATAAGACAATATGGTTCATCAGTTGTCGTGCTAAAATTGAAGTGTGAGCACAGTATAAGCTTTAAGCTTGTTGATGCTCCTTTCTCTTTGTATTGTAATCATCTGTACTGTATGAACAATTTAAAGATTAGTCTTCTTCTTCTTCTTCGTTCGTAGGCTGCAACTCCCACGTTCACTCGTATGCACACGAGTGGGCTTTTACGTGTATGACCGTTTTTACCCCGCCATGTAGGCAGCCATACTCCGTTTTCGGGGGTGTGCATGCTGGGTATGTTCTTGTTTCCATAACCCACCGAACGCTGACATGGATTACGGGAACTTTAACGTGTGTATTTGATCTTCTGCTTGCATATACACACGAAAGGGGTTCCAGGCACCAGCAGGTCTGCACATATGTTGACCTGGGAGATCGTAAAAATCTCCACCCTTCACCCACCAGGCGCCGTCACCGTGATTCGAACCTGGGACCCTCAGATTGACAGTCCAACGCTTTAACCACTGCTGAGAGAGGGGCGAGGCCGGGCAATGAACGCAGACAGACCTTCACGGACAAAGTATTGACAGACATAGCGTGTCTTAATGATAATGGTAATAATGATGATGATGATAATAATAGTACTAATTAGTATTCATACAGCGCTGAATCTTGTGCAGAGACAAATCAAAGCGCTTTCACATCAGTTTCAGTTTCAGTTTCACTTTCTCAAGGAGGCGTCACTGCGTTCGGACAAATCCATACACGCTACACCACATCTGTTGAGCAGATGCCTGACCAGCAGCATAACCCAACGCGCTTAGTCAGGCCTTGAGTGCATGCTTACATATTTGTGTACCTATGAAAGTGGATTTCATTTTACGTAATTTCGCCAGAGGACAACACTCTCGTTGCCATGGGTTCTTTTTCAGTGCGCCAAGTGCGTGCTGCACACGGGACCTCGGTTTATCGTCTCATCCGAAAGACTAGACGCTCAGTTTGATTTTCCAGTCAAACTTAGGAGAAAGGGCGAGAGCGGGATTCGAACCCACACCCTCACGGACTCTCTGTATTGGCAGCTGAGCGTCTTAACCATTCTGCCACCTTCCTCCCTGTCGCCCTGTCACATCAGTTAGTCACACTCATGCAAAACTCTAGAGCGGGGGGGGGGGGGGGGGGGGGGGGGGGGGCTCATTCCAAATGTAAGGTCCAGAGACATAGAAAGAGCGGCGGCCGACAGTGGAGTGTTTGAGTCTGGGTATGCGTAGACAGCGGAGTGGATCCGAAGCCGATCGTAGAGAGCGAGGTCAGTAGGATGGCAACCATTCTCGGCGAAACTGAAGAATCGAACCCAGACAGACCCTCACGGACAAATCAGTTTCAGTTTTTTCAGTGGCTCAAGGAGGCAGGCGTCACTGCATTCGGACAAATCCATATACGCTACACCACATCTGCCAAGCAAATGCCTGACCAGCAAAGTACTGACAGATACAGAGTCTTCTTAACCATTCTGCCACCTTCCTCTGTTGGTATCCCCCCCCCCTCAGCCCCCCCCCCCTTCCACACAGGGTGGGGGTTAAAACCCAGCTGGTGGTGGAGGTTAAGTTATTTATTTATTTATTTATTTATTTATTTATCTGTTATTATTATTATTATTATTATTATTAGTAGTAGTAGTAGTAGTAGTAGTAGTATTAGTATTATTATTATTATCACTACTACCTCTTTTCATATTATAATTATTATTTATTTATTTACCTATTTATGTCTTTATTTACTTATTTATGTACGCTTATCTATTATTTATTCACCTTTTTTTTCTCTCTCTCTCAAGGCCTGACAAAGCGCGTTGGGCTACGCCGCTGGTCAGGCATCTGCTTGGCAGATGTGGAGTAGCGTATATGGATTTGTCCGAACGCAGTGACGCCTCCTTGAGCTACTGATACTGAAAAAACTGGTGGTGGAGGGGGCGGGGGGGGGGGGGGGAGGGGGGGGGGTTATTTTGTGACCCTTACACCGCTCTCCGCCTCCATCCCCTATCCACACCACTCCCTTTTCGACTCCACCACCTCACTGACATGTCACGCTCGGATGGCATCACGGCGGTCGGCCGGGCGTAGCGGAGACAGTGAATTGGGGCATGAATTATGTAGTGCCAGGTACATCACCCCCAACCCCCTCCCTCTTCCCCCCTCCCCCCCCACTCCCCCCCCGTTACACGTCAACATCGGTCAAAATCCTCGTGTTTTTTTTTTACACGCGTGCTGGAAAAGGGAGAAAAATTTTGAGTGGAGAGGGTGGGGGGGTGGGGGTAGGGGTGGGATGGGTGGGCGCTGAGGGGGTTAGGGGGTCGTGTGTGTGTGTGTGTGTGTGTGTGTGTGTGTGTGTGCGTGTGTGTGTGTGTGTCCTTCATGGTTGAGCAAAGCGAGTCAAATCAAGTCGAGACAAGTCGCGACAAGCGTACTTTATAAGATCTGTTATACAAGAAACTTGACGTGTGGATCGAATATACTACAAA
>NC_134880.1:9472236-9474736 GCF_041734735.1 Babylonia areolata | reverse complement strand
GTTAGTGTTTTCTTGATGTGGAATACCCAGTTCTGTTTGCCCTTATCCTCTTGCAGCAGCAGCATCTCGTATGCTTGCCTACATAATCGTGTTGTTGGCAGTCTAGTAAGTTTGAGCTAATATTTCATGCATTTAGAGACACGGAGATATTGAGAGAGTGAGTGAGAGAGAGACAGAGATTGCGAGAGAGAGATAGAGACAGAGTGAGAGAGAGATAGAGAGAGGGGGAGGCGAGGGGGGGGACTTCTTCCGGAGATAGACGTAGTGATGAGATAAAACTCTGATCAGGTTGAACCAGGTCACACCACGCTTTCATCATTTGATCCCCCCCCCCCCCCCCCTGTCGTTTTAATGACGATTCCGTTTGAAGTCTGAGATCGCTTCCGGTTGTGAACTAAGCGTATGAAGTGTGTGTGTGTGTGTGTGTGTGTGTTGTGTGTGTGTGTGTGTGTGTGTGTGTGTGATATCTCCAGATCTGATGTGCCTTAGACCCTGCCTTGACTAGTGCAAAGGAGTATGCTCGTCAGTGAAGGACTGTCATCTGGTGGGCACAACAGCCTAGTGGTTAAAGCCCTGGAGTTTCAATCTGAGGGTCCCGGGTTCGAATTCTGCTCATGCCGCCTCATGGGTAAAGAAAGGGTGGATATTTTTTTCATATCTCCCAGACCAACAGACGTGCAGACCTGCCAGTGTGTATACGCCCGCAGAAGATCAACATTCGCACGTCAAAGATCCTGTCATCCATGTCAGCGTTCAGTGGGGTTATGGAATTAAGAACATACCCACCCAGCACGCACACCCCCGAAAACGGAGTATGGCTGCCTACATGGCGGGGTAAATAAACAAAAACGGTCATACACGTAAAATGCTGCATGTCTGTATATGTGTGCGTGACTGTAACCTGATTGGAATGTCGCAGGAAACGAATGACGAGCGCCCAATGGCAGCTGTCAGTCGGCTCTACCCAGGTAGACAGTCCGCTGTGGAAATGACTCCGTGTATGTAAAGCACTTAGAGCTTGGTCTTTAACAGAGTATAGATGTTGTATAAGTATCCATGTCATCATCATCATCATCATCATCATCCATTCTCGGCCACCAAACAGCTTCTGGCTAAAGCTTTTATCCTGTTGTTTTTCAGGACATGTGGCATGGAGCTCCGGTTTCAGTTTCAGTTTCTCAAGGAGGCGTCACTGCGTTCGTACTAATCCATACACGCTACACCACATCTACTAAGAAGATGCCTGACCAGCAGCATAACCCAACGCGCTTCGTCAGGCCTTGAGTGCATGCATATTATATTTGTGTAGCCATCTAAGTGGATTTCTTCAACAGAATTTTGCCGGAGGACAACACTCTCGTTGCCACGGGTTCTATTTCAGTACACAAAGTGCGTGCTAGGCAAAAGGGACCCCGCTTTATCGTTTCATCCGAATGATTGCACGCTCGGGTTGATTCTCCATTCAAGTCAAACTTGGGATAAAGGACGAGAGCGGGATTCGAACTTAGACCCTCACGGACTCTCTAGAGGTATGCAGCTCCGCCAGATATCTGCTTCAGCCCCGTGGGAGGGGGGGGGGGTGTGTGTTGAGGGCGGGGGGTGGGAGGTGACCACACGAGTACCCCACAAGATACATCCATCCTGGACACTCAGTAATAATAATAGAGAGACAGAGAGAGAGAGGGGATGAGATAGAGTGTATGTGTGCATGTGTGTGCGCGTGGTGTGTGTGTGCGTGGTGTGTGTGTGGGGGGGAAGGGGGGGGTAGATGTGCAATGCGGTTTGCTGACTGAAATGGAGAGGCACGTAAATTTCAGAAATCTGTATATTTGTATACAGCTATTTCCATTTGGTGCCATTTAATTTATCTTTTTATTTTCTATTCATTTTATTTGTTTGTTGTTTTCTTCTTATGTTGGACATGTGCTGCTGCCAAAATGAAAATCTCTGTACCAAAGTATAGACAATAAAGTTTGTGTCTTGTATTGTATTGTATTGTATTGTGTATAATAATGACAATAATAATAAGTAATTATATAGCGCTAAGTTGTGCAGAGACAAATCAAAGCGCTTCCACACTCAGCTCCATCTTTTGAGTGCAGTGTGCAGTCAGCTCTGGGCCAGCTTCATCAGATGGCCGGCCATGGAGAAGATCCTCCTGCACAAGAGCCATCACAGGATCACGGCGCGTCCTCTGTGCAATCTGCCTGGCTGATACTACACCAACACTGACTCAGCTTATATCACAGATTGACATCATTTTACAGTTGGGCCAACAGCAAAGTGAGAGCTTGTATGATCAATGGTTTCTCCATTGCAATGGGAAATCATTTACAGCTTAGTCTTTTGTGAAGGACAATGACTCTCAAACTAGGAGGCAAAATTGCACTGGCTCTAGGTGCTGCAGTCTTGTGGGCTAGTTGGCCTTTGGAAACCATCCCAACACCGACTGTCCTAAAACCTTCTTGACCCAGAGGGTGGGGGTGTAATTTGGACAAGA
>NC_134880.1:9459736-9462236 GCF_041734735.1 Babylonia areolata | reverse complement strand
CAATAAAGTTTTCACTTGTGGTAACTCTTATTACAAACTTTGATGGTGCAAGTTCTTGATAATCGTCAAGTGGTAGAATTCCAGCTTCTCTGTATGTTTCCAAATTTGATGTGTGGCTAGGTACACCTAGAACAAGTGCTTTACAATATAAACTTTGTAACTTTTTTTTTTTTTTTTTTTTTTTTTTTGTAAATACTTCGGGTACGCTTCTTGACCATATGTAAGTTTTGATCTGATAATGATGTAGACAAGGCTGTTTACTAATGATCTTCAAGAGATTTAAACTTTTTCTTACTTTTGTTAGTATGTAGTCAAAATGAACATTCCATGTCAGCTTTGTTGTAAGGAACCCCTCCTCCCCCGCCCCCCCGCCACCCACTGCCCCCCAAAACTTGACATTGCTTGTATTCCAAAGGTTCTCCAAGTGGTTTGAAATTTGGTAGCTTAGCTGGGTTGCTTCCGAGGTTCAATAACATCATATTGGTTTTATCAGTGGACAATGATAATCCATTTTCAAACATGTAACGTCAAGGCTGTTAAGATCGGCCTGATACACAGTCTCCTAATGTATTCTTGTGTTCTTTGTGGCGTTGACTTCTTTAAGTTAACGTTCATCCACATGCAAATATCATCAGTATATTGAACCAAGGTAACGGTTTGTTTTGTTTTTTGGGGTTTTTTTTGGGGGGGTTATATTGCTTTAGGAAGATTTAGGAAGATAAGGATATTAAAGAGGATGGGTGCTATGATTGATCCTTGTGGAATTCCAGTGTCTAGAATTCTTGGAGTAGAGTATGTTGTACCTGTTATAGCTTGCATCGTTCTATTTGATAAATAGCACTTAACATAACTGTACATGTTTCCACTTTGGCCAATAATTTTCAGCTTTAACTGTAATTGTTTATGGCATACTTGATCATAATATGCTTTTTTAACATAAAAAAACCCATTACTAATGCCGTCAAGACTGACTGAACTTTTTTTTTTTTTGTTAAACGTAGATATTGTATTTTTCAATTCTGCCATAGTTATTGGAGAATTGATACAAAGATCATTTTGTGTGTTTGATTCAGAATACAAATTCTACGATTCTTCTTTTTCTCTGTGAGCATTACAATGTGAGGGAAGTCCCTCTGTTCTGCTATTCTTTGAAACCTTATCTACAAATATTTCCGCTTTTTCCCTGTCCGAAAGAAATTTCCTTTTATTATCAATTTTGATTGGATAAACAGGTAGTTTAATTTCATTTTTCATATCTGCTATTCTTTTTCCAGACCTTTTTAGAATCTGTATGGCCAATAACCTCTTTGGCACAAAATGAACTCCAGTATTGTTTTTAGCTTGAGCTATAACTCTGTTACTGTGTAATTTTTTATTTCTTAATTTCTATATGGTTTTCATCCTTCTGTGTGTTTTTTTTTGTTTTTTTTCTTTTTTTTCTGCTTCTTCCTCACGGGCGTTGTTCCACCAAAAATCACCTGAATGCTTCGCTAATTTAATGGCTTTTGATTTAGGGATCGATAAGTCTGCTGCTGACAAAACTGATTCTTTAAATGAAAGAAACTGGCAGTCAGTATTTTCATTTTTTGCGTGTTCAAAGTCGTGAAAAGCGAGGATAATTTTGAATTTATCCCAGTCTGCACGCTTTTATCGTATTTTGGGATTTTGTCATGTACAGCATTACCATTCTGAGTATTTTCTTTGGTAATATTTATGATAATTGGGAGGTGATCACTACCAAGTGTATCTTTATATGTTTCCCATGAGCAAGATGGCACTAACTCTGGTGATATCAATGTCAAGTCTATTGCGGTTGCTTTAGGTTTCGATACGTCTGGTATCTTGGTGATACTAACATCGTTTAGAAGATAAAGCGCACTATCAACTATATTTTCAACGAGACGGTGACTGGTAACTATATTGCAGTCGTTTTCCCAGAAGGGTGAGTGAGATTTAAAATCACCCGCTATGAGCCATTTTCCAATGTGGTTGTCTTGGACGGAACGTAATCATTCTGTGTTTTGATCATTTGGGACCCTGGGTAGATACATTGACATGATATTCAATATCATGGATTAGTCGTAACTACACATCCATGGATATCAGTGATATATATATATATATATATATATATATATATTTTTTTTTTTTTTTTTTTTTTTTTGCAAATGGCAGTGCACAGACAGATATTGTATTCCAACCCTTCGCGAATGTATGTTGCGGTATATATCTTTCCATTTGTATCCCCTTTCCTCACCCCATCCACCCGCGTGTCAATGGGTACCTGACTTTTTGGGGTTGGGGGAAGGTTAACTGATTAAAAAAAAGAGAGAGAGGATTGGGCACTAGTGCTGGAGTATGATGAGTCCTAGCCACACACACACACACACACACACACACACACACACACACACACACACACACACACACACACACACACACACACACACAAACACACACACACACACACACACACACACACACATAAACAACTAACTGC
>NC_134880.1:9444736-9452236 GCF_041734735.1 Babylonia areolata | reverse complement strand
CAGCAAGTTCATCACGGTTGTTCGGCAGTTGCGGGATGGCATGATAGTGAAAGTCCTGGATGATGGCAACGAGTCTGAAGCCTTCCCAGTGACGAACGGTGTGAAGCAAGGATGCGTTCTCACCCCTACGCTCTTCAGCTTGGTCTTCTCTGCTATGTTGAATGACGCCTTCCGTGACAGCCAGGATAGTGTACACGTCAGGTACAGGACTGGTGGTGGACTGTGCAACCTCCACCGCCTGCAGGCCGTTACAGAGGTAAAGGAGAGCCGTCATCAGAGACTCCGTATTCACCGATGATTGCGTCCTCAACGCCAGCACCGAGCAGAAGATGCCGCGAGAAATGGACTGCTTCTCACGAGCCTGCGACAACTTTGGTTTCACGATCAGCACCAGAAAGACAGAAGTTATGTACCAGCCCACATCTGTTTACGCATACCCAGATTCAAACACTCGACTATTGGCCGCCGTTCTTTCTCTGTTTCTGGACCTTGCGATTGGAATGAACCTCCTTTTTCACTTCGTCAAGTCTCCACACTCAGTTCTTTCAAGTTTGGCCTTAAAACCCACCTCTTCCCAAAATAGCCTCCCTTGCCTGCCCTTCCTTGTCTTTAGTTTCTGCAGTATTAGAGTTATGCATGCGTGTGAATGACTGGTGCGAAAGCGCTTTGATTTGTCTCTGCACAAGATCCAGCGCTATATGAATACCATTATTATTATTATTATTACATCTGGAAAGCCCTACCAGGAACCACATTTCACAGTAAAGGGGTAGAATCCTCAGGCATTTGACAGCTTTACATATACATACAGGTAGTACTCTTTCGTGAGCTGTGAACATGAATGTAGAAATCAGAAACAGAACTGCCAAATCCAGTGCCGCCTTTGGGAGAATGTAAGAATGTATGAGAGTGGAGAGGACTCAGCCTTACCAGCAAGCTGAAGGTCCATCCAACAGTGGTACTCACCGCCCTTCACTGTGCCAGCGAGACCTCAACTGTCTGCAGCAGACATACTAAACAGCTCAACCACTTGCACTGGAGCTGCCTCCGCAGACTTCTCCACATACGGTAGCAGGACAAAGTCCCAGACACGGAGGTCGTGGAACTCACCAGAATCTACAATGTCTACACCCTCCTACAGAAAGCCCAAGCCAGATGGCCTTGCCATGTCGTCAGGATGTCCGACAGTTGACTACCAAAACGGCTGCTATACGGGGAGCTGAGCCAGGCCAAGCGGGCAGTTTGAGGGCTGATCGCGGTTCGAACCTAGACACTCAGATGTTTAACTAATCCATCACATTGCCAAGTTGCCTCTCTGTAGATCTAGTCATCAGCCCCATCCACATGTGATATGCAGCTTCTGTTCAAACGTGTGTGTGTGTGTGTGTGTGTGTGTGTGTGTGTGTGTGTGTGTGTGTGTGTGTGTGTGTGAGAGAGAGAGAGAGTTTGTATGTGTATGTGTGTGTGTGTGTGCGCGCGCGCGCGCGTGCATGTGTGTGTGTGTGTGTGTGTGTGTGTGTGTGTGTGTGTGCAGTGCGTTCGTCTTCAGTTTAACGTCTTTCCACTTGAAGTGATATTAGACGAAAAAAAACAACAACAACAACAACAACAAAAAAAAACCAAAAAAAAAACAAACAAACAAAAAACCGTGGGGGTAGGGGTTGTGGGAGGGGGAGGGGTAAAAGTGTGTGTATGTGTGGAGGGTGAATAGGGAGAGACAACGCTAGGGAAAATGGAAACGTTATAAACGCCAACATCAAACAACTATAACAACTATAACAAATGTCCTATAGGACTACGCAGCAAACCTTCTGCAACAGCAAATAACATATTGGAATTGTTAATAACACATTCAGAAGAACTTTTGGTGAAGTCTGGCAAAAAAAACATTTTAGATTCTGACATTCGAATATTACATGGTTGCTAGATATATGTTCTCCACATATGCATCTGACATCTTTGCTGAACTTAGTTATAAAAGCGTTCAGTTTTATCTTGTTTGATAAGGTATGGATCTGCCTTAATCTTTATTGAATTACTGTATGTATTTGACTGATTGATAGTTCCCGGTTGTTGAACATTAATTACACTATGGTTAAAGTTTTGCCGTTTTCCTGGTATAATTCTCTGACTTTGTTCCACGATGTGGTTTTTTTTTTCTAGTATTCGATAACCCTCTTGTACAGACAGAGGCACATAAAGTTCTATGGTTCCCTGTTCGTTTTTTGCACCTTTTCTTGAAGCACTGTCAGCCCATTCATTGTAGAGAATACCAAGATGTGAAGGAACCCAGAAAAACGTAATATGTGTTCCTTTCAAGCTTAAAAGATGTAAAACGTGGCTGGTTTCTATTATGATTTTGGATTTGTTCTTACAATTTGATGAGTTAAAGCACATAATACAGATTTGGAATCAACGCAAAACAAGACTTGTAGAAGGCAAATTGGAAGATCAAGAATATGATTTAGAGCCATAAGAACAGCAATAAGTTCAGCAGTGAATATTGAACGATTTTTACCAATATAGTATGATCTTTCCATTTTCAGTTTTGGTATAACGAAAGCTGAACCTGCTTGGCCATTGTCTAATAGTGAGCCGTCTGTGTAGATCTGTAAATGATCACAGTATCTATTTTGAAGGTGTACTCGGACTTCCGTTGCCATGATATTCGGATTTTCATTCTTTTTCATGTCAGTGTGATTAACATCAAAATGTGCTTTATTCAACTCCCAGATGGGGTATGGACTTACGGTCTTCTGTGTGTCTACGTGATCTGAATTAATTTCAGACTTTTCGAACAGGTTTGACACAAACGTGCCAATGGTGTTAAATAAGATATGTTTTTAGCTCTTTTGGGGAAGTTGTTTTCGGATGTAATTTTTACTTCCTCTGATGTATAATTTTCAGTTGTTGAGCTTCTCAGTACGTATTTAGCACATGCGAGGTTTCGGTATTCATCTAAAGGTAGTACTCCTATTTCTTTGTATGTTCCGAGGGTCGATGCATGGAAAGGTACACCAAGGGCAAGTCTATATGCTTTACAGTCTATGCTTTGAAGTTTCTTTTGCAACTATTTTGGAGCATTGAAAAAGACCTTGTCCATAGGATAGTTTGGATCGAATAAGTGATGATGATAAATGTTTCAAAATCGTTGTATATTGTCCCCAGTACTGTTTACTCACAAATTTGAGTAAGTTTAAAGATTTTCTTGCTTTTGTTATTATATATTCAATATGGCTATTCCAAGTTAGTTTTGAAGTAAGTATCAATCCTAAAAACTTAACAGTATCTTTATACTGAATTGTCTCATTTTCAATCTTAAGTGTTGGTAACTCTTCTGGGTTTGTACCAATGTTAAAAAGCATAATGTGTGTTTTTTCTGATGATAATGTAAGACCATTATCAGCAGTATATCTATTTAATCTATTTCTCTTTGGTATATTTTCTTGATATAGTTTAAAGCCCTTTTGGATGTATTCCGTTTCATAGTTACATTCATCCACATACATATATCATCTGCGTATTGCACTAGGATCACATCTTTTGATAAGTGTTTGGGTAAGTCGCTCACCAAGATATTAAATAGAACAGGGGCAATAACAGAACCTTGGGGGTAATCCCATGTGAAGAATTTTAGGATTCGAGTACATATTCCCGACCCGTACCTGTATACTTCTTTCACTCAGGAAATCTTTGATATAATCATAAATATGTCCTGAAAAGCCAACAGATTTCAGTTTAAAGAGTAACTTTGCATGCCAAACTTGATCATAGGCTTTCTTCACATAAAAAAAAAGTTGCAAGAAAGTTTTTCCTTCTAGCGAATTGTTGTTTCACATGTGTTGTAAGTTTTACCAAATTATCAATTGCAGATCTACCTCTCTGAAAGCCTGCTTGGTTAATTGGGATAATCTTATTTTTATGACAATAGTACATCAGCCTTCTCAAAATTATTCTTTCCATTAGTTTACCAGTATGTGATGTTAGTGCAATTGGCCTGTAGCTGCTCTTATCTATTTTGCATTTTCCTTGTTTATGAACTGGTATCACAATAGACTGTTTCCATTGTGCTGGCATTAAACCATCAATCCAGTACTTTTGAAAAATCTCAAACAATAAAACAACAAAATTTTCTGGTAAATGTTTCAGCATCTCATTTGAGACTGCATCAAGTCCTACAGATGTTTTCTTTTTAGGGAGGGATACTAATGCTTCTTTAACCTCGCTGAGCGTGAGTGGAGCGTTGATATACTGACTGTTATCAGGACTTGGATCTGTATAATCATTTTTGCTCTCCTTTTCGGTTCTGTGTTTTCTGTTTTTATGTGAGAGACCTTCCAATCGCATAGACTCTCAGAACATTTCTACAAATGTTTCTGCCTTTTCTACATTGGACGGAAAATCTTTGTCTTTTATCTTAATAGGACAAGATGGCAAATTTACACCTTCTTTCATTTCATTAATTTTTTTTCCATACCTTTTTAGTATCTTTATGATCAGAAATCTCCCTATTACAGAAGGAGGACCAATATTGTCTTTTTGCCTGTGCAATGACCATGTTGCTATGATGGTTTGCCTTTTTCTTTTCAATAAGATTCTCTGGTGATTTGATGTGTTGTGTGCAGTGCGTGCATTATTTTGCAGTAATCCTCCATACTCCAATAGGAGTGAAAGGATAATTAAAACTTGAAACTTGAAACTTGAATATGCACAAGTTTTTATATTGATATGCACTTGTATGTATCCTAATTTCTACTGTATCTGTGTTTGTGTATGGTTTTCGACTCATGTTCGTATCTTGTTATGTACTATCCCCCCAATATTCCTTGTGACCCCGGTACACTTGGTAATAAAGACGTACTCTAATCTGTTCTATTCTATTCTATTCTATTCTCTCTCTCTCTCTCTCTCTCTCTCTCTCTCTCTCTCTCACCATTTCATCCGTTTATTAACAATAGTGTGTTATACAAGGAAAGTATGTTGCGCATTCACCCATGTCATAAGGACCTCATGGCCATTGACAATAGTCAAAGCGTCAAAGTGTCTCCCTCTCTGTCTCTCTCTGTGTCTCTGTGTGTCTCTGTGTCTCTGTGTGTCTCTCTGTCTCTGTCTCTGTCTGTCTGTCTCTCTCTCTCTCTCTTGACATTTTTTTTTTCTTCTTTTTTCCACTTCGTTCTGTACATTGTGAAATGCGCTGACAAAACATTTGCATGATTCCCCCTTGCCACCAACACCTTGACCTTAAAAAGCTGTCGCCGCTTGCTCGTAAAGAGCCCGGTCATTGCTGATAAAATGCCAAACGTTTATCACGGACACACCCAACCCGACTTCCCTCTCCGCCCCAACCATCCACCCCCCCACGCCCCCTCCACCTTTCCCTTATCGCAGCCTCCACCCCCTCCCCACCCCCTCACACATCCACACACCCAACCCTCTCCCCTCCCTCCCTCCCCCCCACACACACCGACGTTTATTATTTATTAATATATTATACATACAGAGAGATATTCATTTTCTCTTTTGGTGTATGTAAACAGCATCGTTTTTTAATCGACCCGATTATGTTTGTAAACCTGTGTGTATGTGACTTTTTGGGTTTGTGTGTTGGTATTCTAGCATTCTCGGAAGATCAATGTCGGCTGACAATCCTTTTTTTTCAAATCTTTTATTTATTTATTTATTTATTTATTTATTTTATCGTGAAACGCGAAATGGGATATGAATGAATTTGCCATTGAGCAACAAAGCCTATTGGAAAAGTTAACAGATACAAATGAATTTTGCAGTGAATATTCGTTCATTCATTCTTTTGTTTCTTTACAATTTTTATTTCATCTGTGTGTGTGTGTGTGTGTGTGTGTGTGTGTGTGTGTGTGTGTGTGTGTGTGTGTGTGTGTGTGTATTTTGTACTGTGGCTTTTCTCCTCGTGTTTTCTGTCATTGTCTCTTTGTCCTATACGGGTTCATCGCTTTGTTGCTTTGTTGTTGTTGTTGTTGTTGGCAATCAGCGTTATCATCGCCAGTGTCACTGTGATCTTCATCGTTCGTGATGGACTCTTAACTCACTCAGTACGGCCAGTCCTCTCTTCTCCTCTACACAGACCCCTCGGATGTCCAGTGGGTGTCTCAATGACCCAACCTTTAGCTTCCGTCGTCAGAATTGTCGTATTCTTTGTCAACATTCACCTCTTCAGTGTAATAGCCTTCCGCTTGTAATATTTTGATGGTGGTAATTGTGGGTGAAACGCTGTTAACGTCGTCTCTTTCGCCGTTCGGTTAACTCACTCAGTACGGCCAGTCCTCTCTTCTCCTCTACACAGACCCCTCGGATGTCCAGTGGGTGTCTGAATGACCCAACCTTTAGCTTCCGTCGTCAGAATTGTGGTATTCTTTGTCAACATTCACCTCTTCAGTGTAATAGCCTTCCGCTTGTAATATTTTGATGGTGGTAATTGTGGGTGAAACGCTGTTAACGTCGTCTCTTTCGCCGTTCGTATGGAAAGAGTTAACCGATGGTCATGTTGACGATCTTTTGTTTTATCTGCGGTTTTTTTGTTGTTGTTGATATATCGTGTGTTTATTTTATTTTATTTTAGTTTAGTTTAGTTTGGTTTAGTTTTTATTTTGAGTGTTTGTTGTTGCTTGTTTGCAATCTTTATTTGTCCATATTACTTGGGTTGGTTGTTATTTTCGCTTTTCGTTTGCTTGTTTTTTTGTTGTTGGTTTGTTTTTTGTTTTGTTTTTTGTGTGTGTGATTTTTGGGGTTGGTTTATATATATATATATATATTGCTAGCGTGTTTAGTTGGTTAGCTGGTTACAAACTTGGTATTAACCTTTTCAATATAATTCGTTTGATACTGTCTTGTTGTTCTTGTTGCTGCTGCTGTTTCTTACTGTCTACACATTCACACCCCCCCCTCCCCACTCGCCCCACCCCCCTCCCCGACACCCCCTCTCCCCCTTCCCATGGCAACAAAGTAGATGTTGTGCTGCGTATCAGTCCGAAAGCGGTTTCCGCCTCCTAGAAACTGAACACTTGTCTTATATATATCCAAAAAAATACTGTGTTTGTAATTTCTCCACAAAGTGTTTGTTTCTTTTATCAAGGGCTTGTTTTCCTTCAGGACGTGTTTGTTTCTTTAATCAAACGGTTGCTCTCCTTTGATTGATAATACAGGCAGTATGCGGATGGTTTTTTGTTGTTGGGTTTTTTTTGTGGTTTTTTTAGCCTGCTTTCGTCAGCACATGTGCAAGTGTGTGTATGTGTATGTGTGTGTGTGTGTGTGTGTGTGTGTGTGTGTGTGTGTGTGTGTGTGTGTGTGTGTGTGTGTGTGTGTGTGTACGTGCGTGTGCATGTGTGTGTGTGTAGGTGGTTTGGGGGTGGGGGCGTTGTGCGTGTGTATGTGTATGTACGTGCCTGTGTGCGTGCGTGCGTGTGTGTGTGTGTGTGTGTGTGTGTGTGTGTGTGTGTGTGTGTGTGTGTGTGTGTGTGTGTGTGT
>NC_134880.1:9437236-9439736 GCF_041734735.1 Babylonia areolata | reverse complement strand
GCTTTTTGTTGATATCTGTTTCATGTGTTTGTCTTTTAAATTACCTACCCCGTTCACTATTCGTTTATTCATCTATTCAGCTTATTCACGTTGTTTATGTACTGAATCTACCACTCGTTCATTTACAGACGTATTCTCATGGAAGTGTCTCGTTTATTTGTTTAATTATTCATCTTAATCTTTATTTACTTACTTATTTTTGAATATTTATTTATTCATTTATTTATTCATTTGTTTATATATTTATTTATCTATTTATCTATTTATTTATTTATTTATCTGTTCATTCGTTCACCTATTCATCCATCTATTTATTTATTGTATTTGTTCACATATTCTTTTCTATATTGCCCGCTTGTTTATCAAGCGTTAGTCCGTGAGGGTGTGGGTTCGAAGCCCGCTATCTCCCTCTCTCCCAAGTTTGACTGGAAAATCGAACTGAGCGTGTAGCGATTTCAATGAGACGATAACACCGAGGCCCCGTGTGCAGCACGCACGTGGCGCACTGAAAAAGAACCCATGACAACAAAACCGTTGTCCTCGGGCAAAATTCTGTAAAAAGAAATCCACTCTGATAGATACACAAATATGTAAGCATGCACTCAAGGCCTGACGATTAATTTAACTCTCTCCATACGAACGGCGAAAGAGACGACGTTAACAGCGTTTCACCCCAGTTACCATCATCAAAATATTGCAAGCGGAAGGCTCTTATACTGAAGAGGTGAATGTTGACAAAGAATACCACAATTCTGACGACGGAAGCTAAAGGTTGGGTCATTGAGACACCCACTGGACATCCGAGGGGTCTGTGTAGAGGAGAAGAAAGGACTGGCCGTACTGAGTGAGTTAACTGCCTGGGTTATAGCTGCTGGTCAGGCAGGCATCTGCCTAGCCAGATGTGGTGTAGCGTGTATGGATTTGTCCGAACGCAGTGACGCCCTCCTTGAGAAACTGAAACTGAAACTGAACACTTTTCAAGCTCTTATCTTCGGAGTTGAGCAACGTGGCTTTGCATGAATTGATCATGGTTGTCCTATGTGCTTCTTAGGTCCATGTGCAGGATGCCATTCCCCTTATTTATTTGTATTTCTTTTCATCACAACAGATTTCTCTCTGTGAAATTCGGGCTGCTCTCCCCAGGGAGAGCGCGTCGCTACGCTACACTACAGCGCCACCATTTTTTTTTTTTTTTTTTTTTTTTTGTTTGTTTGTTTGTTTTTTTGTATTTTTTTCCTGCGTGCAGTTTTATTTGTTTTTCCTATAAAAAAAAACAAAAAGCAAAAACAAAAACAAAAAAAAAAACACGAAGAAGTATTCTGAGTATGACGCCTTTGCTCTGGCCCTCTTTTTTTTTTTTTTTTTTTCTTTTTTTTTTTTAATTTCCCCACAAACACCCTTTTCATTCAAACCCTTCGGCCAAGACTCGAGCAAGTATTTCCAACAGTATGAGTGATTATTTCATTTCTTCATGTATTTCTTTCTTTCTTTTTTTTCTTTCTTTCTTTATTTATTTATTAATCTACCTATTTATTTATTCATTTATTTATTCATTCATAAAAAAAAAATCATTTAGAATTTATCTGGAAGCGGAGTGGCAAATAAAAACATGTCTGACTGTAGGGGGTTCAGTCATCAGAAGCGTTGTGGAAGGGGAAAAATAATTAGCATAATCAATAATAAAACATCTATCACCAATTTAAAAAAAAAAAAAAAAACAAAAAACAAAAAAGATTTAAAATAAAGACTTGTTGACGACAACAACAACAACTACTACCACTACCACTACTTCCACTACTGCTGTTACTACTACAACTACTACTACTACAACTACTGCTGCTACTACTACTACTACTACTACTACTACTACTACTACTACTGCTGCTGCTGCTGCTGCTGCTGCTGCTGCTGCTAGTTATCTGATCAGATTTTTGTAATTTACGGCGCAACAATTGTCTTGGAAGGTCCTGTCAAGATTCACATATCTGTAGAATGCTAATAGTAATAATAATATTTTATTTTTTATATAGCGCTATAATACAAGCATAAGAAAGCTCTAAGCGCTTTACAATCCAGTACCTAAAGTGAAACAAGAAAGCATAAAAAAAAGTAGTAGAAACATAAGACATAATCATCAATATTATAAAAAAAACACAATGCATAAAACTCACAAAGTAACATACTATCAATACTACAACTGTTACACTCCAACACTCACACTAACACATTCGCACAGACACACAAATGATTAAACGGCTGAGATGACAGCAATTTTCACAGACTGATTGAACGTTAATGGCATCTTGCAAAACAATAAATGATGATAATGATGATGATGATGACGATCATCATCATCACCATCATCACTATCATCATCATCATCACATTCTCCTGAAAAAATAATATTTCTAAGGCGGTAATCATGCTCAAAGATGGCCCCTGGGTCGCCCGATAGCGATAATAGTAATTTCCATCATGATCATGATCATCAACATGATAA
>NC_134880.1:9414736-9432236 GCF_041734735.1 Babylonia areolata | reverse complement strand
AGAGAGAGGGGGAGGGAGAGAGAGAGAGGAGGAGGAATTATAATAGTAAATCTAACGTCTGTGAGCCATCAAAGCATACCACAGAAAAAAAAAAATTCAGTCCTAAACACACGAATAAAATAGAGAATAAAAAGCGAATAATCAAGAAAAGCAGATGAATATAGAAATTCTTACCCAAGAAAGACACAGAAACCAACTACACAAACAAGGCATTAATTAACACACAAGTACAGAATACATAATTAGTGAATAAGTATACAAATATTTTTTTTTTTAATCCTATCCACTCAACAAGGACCCAAAGCAAACTACACAGACGAAACATCAAAAAACACACACAGATACAAAATATATAAAAGATATATAAATAAGTAAACAAATGAATATAGCTTTAAAAAAAAAATCTGAACAATAAAGACAACAAAGCAAAACACACAAACAAAACATCAATAAACACCAAAAAATTAATCCACAGAAAAAAATAACAAACATGAAAGATTAATGACTAAATAATCAAATAAATTCACAATGGTTGTTTTTTTTTTTTTTGGTTGTTTTTTTTTGTTTGTTTTTTTGTAAGAAAGCAAGAATAAACATGGCTTCACACAACTCCCGAAGCCAAATAAATAAATCAACGAATAACTAATTAAATAAAATAGTAGTAATAAATGAAACAAAATAATAAAAATGCACTTCGGGTGATAAACGTTATCAACAACAACAACAACAAAAAAACAACAACAAAAAATCAACAACACAATAAACTCTCCTTTCTGATCCGTATACACGCCCTCTCCCCCTCCTCCAACACACACCCCATTCCACCTCGCACTGTTAAATCCCTCTCTTCCTTGATGGAACCAAACTCTAACCACCTCCCTCCCCTCCTCCCCACCGCACCGCTTCAAACACAATCGCCCCCTCCCAACGGGCACCGGGGGGCAAGGGGGCTGACGATCTGTTGACAAGCACACACACACACACACACACACAAAAGCCAGCCATATGGAGTACTCCACCCCTCCCCCCACCACCCACACCCCCGAAACTCCCCTCCCCCTGTGGCCGTGAATCAGTTATCGTTTCTCAAGAAGGCGTCACTGCGTTCGGACAAATCCATATACGCAACACCCACATCTCCTCTTAGTAAGATGCCTGACCAGCAGCATAAGCCAACGCATAACCTATCAGAGTGGACTTTTTTCTTTTTTTTTTAAACTACAGAATTTTGCCAGAGGACAACACTCTCGTTGCCTTGGGTTCTTTTTCAGTGCGCCAAGTGTGTGCTGCACACGGAGACCTCGAATTATGGGTCTCATCCGAAGGACTGGACGCTCAGTTTCATTTTCAGGGTTAACCTTGGGAGAAAGGACCGAGAGCGGGATTCGAACCCACACTCTCAACTCACGGACTCTCGATCTGTATTGGTGACAGCTGAGCGTCTTGACCATTCTGCCACCTTACTCCGAGGAATGATTCTATGAACCTAGCAGTCCTGTTAAAAATCCGGTTTGATATCACTGTCGCCTGTCATGCTGTTTCCCCGGGATAGATTGCTCACAGATGATGTGCGGGTTTTCTTCGTTTTTGAGGGTGTTTTGGTTGTTGTTGTTTTTGTTTTTTTGTTGTTGTTGTTTTTCATAACAATTTCCTATTCTTATTTTCTTTATCTTTATTATCTTTTCTTTTTTTTTCTTTTTTTTTTAATTCAGGGCCAGTACAGTTCAGGGAATCGAGACAGACTGGGGGTCAGGTTGGTGTGTGGGGTGAGGGTGTGAGAGGGAAGAACTGAAGAGAGAGAGAGAGAGGGGGTAAGAGTAAGAAAAAGAAAGACGAGAGAGAGGGTAAGAGTAAGAAAAAGAAAGACAGAGAGAGAGAGGGTGGGGGAGCAGGAGGGAGAGAGCGAGAAAAAGGGGAGAGTGATTGAGAGAGAGCAGAGAGAGAGTCATTCAGAGAGAGATACAGTGAAAGGGGAGGGAGAAAGAGGGGGAGAGTATTGTGAGAGAGAGAGAGGGGGGAGGGAGAAAGAGGGGAGAGTATTGAGAGAGAGACAGAGAGAGAAAGAGCGTCAGTTTCTCAAGGCATCACTGCGTTCGGACGAATCCATATACGCTGCACCACATCTGCTAAGCAGATGCCTGACCAGCAGCATAACCCAACGCGCTTAGTCAGGCCTTGAGTGCATGCATATCGATATATATTTGTGCACCTATCAGAGTGGAGTTCTTCTACAGCATTTTGCCAGAGGACTACACTTTTGTTGCCATGGGTTCTTGTTTTCAGTGCGCCGAGTGCGTGCTGCACACGGGACCTCGGTCCATCGTCTCATCTGAACGAATAGACCCTCAGTTTGATTTTCCAGTCAGTCAAACTTGGTAGCAAGGGCGAGAGCGGGATTTGAACCCAGATCCTCACGGACTCTGAATTGGCAGATAAGCGTCATCACCATTCTGCCAACTTCCTCCTTTGACAGAGAGAGTGAGAGAGAGAGAGGTCTTTAGAGAGAGAGCTCCTGAGAGATATCCAGAAAGAGAGAGAGAGAGATGTAGATGTAGATGTTTTATTCATATAGGCCATAGCCCCTTAGAAGGGGGTACACATGGAATTGACATTAAGTCGCATATTACTACAAAGAAAAATTACGTTACATAAGCATTGCGTTGTTTAAAAGCTCTATGCAAATACAAAGCAAAATGTTGTACAATAGTTTCGTTCGTAGATGACAATAACAATATCAGTTTAAATAAACAAGGCTGTCTATAAAATTTGAGTGGAATTAATCGTTCTCTAATATTTCTCAATGCTGGACAACTAAGCACAAAATGGACCTCATCTTCAGTTGATTCTTTGCATAATGGGCATAACAAATTACAAATGTTTGACTGCCTATAACGATACTGATGAGTAAAAATATCAGAGACACCGAACCTAAATTTCGTCATTAAATACTTCAAACCTCTAGCAGTATGCATACGCATATAAATTGGAACACTATGCAAATAATTGATCATTCTGTATACCTTAAATCTAAGAGAGAGAGAGAGAGAGATCCAGAGAACGAACGAAGGAACGAAATTTTTATTTTACGAGGGTAAAGGAGTAAGCACAAAATACTCCTTTACATTCGGCCCTCTGGACAACAATAATAATTGAGAGAAGAAAACAAAAATGCGACAGTCAAATTCACAACAGCAACATCAAAATTAAGTAAGCATGTACAGACATAAGCAAAGATACTTGCGTACAATACAATGGCGCTATAAATAAATAAGAACAAAGACAATAGGGACGGGGCGTGGTGGACAGCAGAAGGAAGAATGGACAAGGGGAAGAGTAAAGAAGACAGAGGAGGAGGCTGGGAGAGAGAGAGAGAGAGAGAGAGAGAAAGGGAGGGAGAGGAAGAGAGAGGGGGCGGGGGGTGGACACACATCGCAAAAGGGTGGGTGGTAGGATGGGGTGAGGACCACACACACAAAAAAAAGGAAAAAAAAAAAAAGCTATGGTGTTTTCACAAAGTTCAAGCTGTCATCATCAAACGGTTGACATGACCACTGCCTTCCAAGTCCTCCTCCCCCATCCCTGCCTGCCAGCACCCACCCCCACCCTCCACCTTCTCATTGCCCCCCCCCCACCACTTCCCCAAACCAAGAGGGATGACTTCTCGTTAGTAATACCAAGATTAAAAAATTCAACCGATGAAAAAACACAAACAAAAACAACAAAACAAACAAACAAATATCACAACACAACAACTTCAAGTCACCGTTGCACATATATTATCTCCTTTGATTAAACATACCATTTTAAATAGTTATCAAGTGCGACGTACGTACAGTTATTTCCTGCCTCCGAGAGACTGGCAGTGGAAAGAGAGAGAGAGAGAGAGAGACAGAGACAGAGACAGACAGAGAGATACCCATCCTTAACGTGAATATTTTGATCTTTTGTGTGCGTAAACACACGAAGGGGCTTCAGGCACTAACAGGTCTGCACATAGGTGGACCTGGGAGATCGTAAACTTGATCCACCAGGCGCCGTTACCGAGATTCGAACCCGGGACCCTCAGACAGGAAGTCCAACGCTTTTTAACCACTCGGCCGGCTGATGTGTTAATTGACTTGATGTGTTAATTGTATCTCTCTTCAAAAATTCCCTCCTTCTCTCCATCGTTACACCTATGACTCGCCTCTCTGTCTCCATCCTCATCTAACACTCGCTTGTCTTCTTCTTTCTTTCTTTCTTTTTTTTTTTTTTTTCTTCTTTCTTCTGGGTGTGTGTCAGCCTGAGTCCTCATTTTCCACCTTGATTTTAACGTGCACTGAGACGCTGTGGCAAAAGCGGTGAGGCGTTAGACTTCTGACCCAGAGTGTTCACCACAGATCAGGGTTCGAGGCCCTGTCTCGGCGTGTTGTTGTGTTGTTGTGTGGCGACGCGCTTTTCCCGGAGACAGCAGAAACTGATACAAAACAACAACAACAGAAACTGACACCCCCCCCCCCCCCCCCCCCCACACACACACACACACAATCAGTGCAATTCAATAGAATAATTTCGATGACAGCAAGGGAGTTCCAGGCCCCCCGTTTCGGCAAAGTGTGGTGTCCTTGCGAAAGGTTCCTTACTCCGATTTCCCTCACAACAATCTGGTATCTAGATTCGGCAGCCAGGTGTGAACGGGTACCTGACTTTTCGTTTGTATTTTGTATTCGTATTTGTATTTCTTTTTATCACAACAGATTTCTCTGTGTGAAATTTTGGGCTGCTCTCCCCAGAAAGAGCGCGTCGCTAAACTACAGCGCCACCCTTTTTTTTTTTCTTTTTCTTTTTTTTTTCCTGCGTGCAGTTTTATTTGTTTTTCCTATCGAAGTGGATTTTTCTGCAGAATTTTGCCAGGAACAACCCTTTTGTTGCCGTGGGTTCTTTTACGTGCGCTAAGTGCATGCTGCACACGGGACCTCGGTTTATCGTCTCATCCGAATGACTAGCGTCCAGGCCACCACTCAAGGGCTAGTGGAGGGGGAGAAAATATCAGCGGCTGAACCGTGATTCGAACCAGCGCGCTCAGATTCTCTCGCTTCCTAAGCGGACGCGTTACCTCTAGGCCATCACTTCACTGTTGGTGGGGTTGGGGGGGGGGGGGGGGGGGGGGGGGGGGGGGGGGAGGGGGCGGGATTAGAACGGGCGTGGCGGAAGGAGAGGGATGGGCCCCGCCTTCCCATGCTGAGCCAGTCTGATCCGAATTTGATGTCTTCTTCTTCTTCGTTCGTGCGCTGCAACTCCCACGTTCACTCCAGTGGGTTTTTACCGAAATCAACTAAATTGTTGAATGCGACAGTTCCCTATATTATTAATTCACGTGCATTCAAAAATAATAAATATGTAAAAGAATATATTATTATCATGAATTCGCTGTCCCGATTGTCTTTCAAGGACGTTCGATTTCTAATTAACCTTTTATCAAAGCACACTGTCTGTTTGATGTAAACGGAATTCCTTTCATCATTCGAACTGGCAGGTTAAGTCTGATTCTTACATTTCGTGTATTTGCTTTCCTGCTCACACAACTTTTCATCTTTCTGTATGTTTTTTAAGTACAGAATTATAATTATTGTGATAAAACGTTTGACATGACATCCATTTTTTCTCTCTTCCTCCCTCTCCTATCTATTACATTTGAAATACACAAATATGAATTTGTGTGTATATCTATCATGCATATTACATTTGAAATACGCATATAAATGTAAATTTGTGTGTATATCTATCATGCATAGATGTGCTGATATGCGCATGTTTGTTTTCACTTATTTATTGTTCATGTATTCGTACGAACTGTATTGTGTATATACATAATTCATATGTACGTGTGTGAGTTTGTCCTGCCTCTTTTTATTTCCTTCTTTTTTTCGGGAGTGGGGGTATTTGTATTTGTATTTGTATTTCTACTTATCACAACAGATTTCTCTGTGTGAAATTCGGGCTGCTCTCCCCAGGGAGAGCGCGTCGCTACACTACAGCACCACCCATTTTTTGGTATTTTTTTTCTGCATTTTCCCTATCGAAGTGGATTTTTCTACAGAATTTTGCCAGGAACAACCCTTTTGTTGCCGTGGGTTCTTTTACTTGCGTTAAGTGCATGCTGCACACTGGACCTCGGCTTACCGTCTCATCCGAATGACTAGCGTCCAGACCACCACTCAAGGTCTAGTGGAGGGGGAGAAAATATCGGCGGCTGAGCGGTGATTCGAACCAGCGCGCTCAGATTCTCTCGCTTCCTAGGCGGACGCGTCACCGCTAGGCCATCACTCCACTTTTTCCAGGAGGGTGGGTTCGGGGGTGACCATTAAACAAAATCGACATCGTTATCATGCACTATAGTTCACGAATTACTGTACAGATGACACATTTTTCGCTTGTTGGTTAATTTCGTTTTTATGTGTTGACGTGTGTATGTTTGTTCGTATGCATATTTGTACATTTATAAGCGTATGTAAGTATGTAAGCTTACATAATGCGTTTGATAATTAGGGATGTGTATGTCTTAATGGATACGCAAGTTAAATTCTAAAGCAAACAGAAATGAAAGTATCCCGTTATGTGTGAGTTTTATTATTTGCAGTACCACTATGTTAATATTCTCCTTCATAACGCGAGTGTGTGGGACATATATCATATACGAGAAAAGACGGGAAAGAGGAGAGTTCAGTTCAGTTCAGTTCAGTAAAAACTTCCAAAACCTGAACACTGTAATACAAAAAGAAAACTCCCAAAATTTTACACTACGGTTAATATCTTCCAAAGCGCGAACACCAACGAAAACAAAAATTTACAAAATTAACACCTTAAAAAAAAAATTCCAAAGCACGAACAATGTAGTATTAAAAAAAACAAACAAGCAAATAAAGTTAAAAAAAACAAACAAACAAACAAAAACAACAACTTCCAAAACCTGAACACTATTGTGAAACAAAAATTAAAAAAATTTAACACCACAGTTCAAACTTCCGATCGTGAACATTATAGTTTAAAAAAATAAAATAAAATAAAAAGATGTAACATCATGATTAAAATGTTTGTTGGTTTTTTTCCCCCAAACACGAACACTACACTGTATAGCAAAATAAAAAGTAACAACAATAAAATAATGCTATACATAAAAACGTCCAAAAATTTAAAACCATAGTAAGATAAAAATCTAAGAATGTAACACCACACTTAAAAACTTTCAAAACGTCAACACTAAAAAAAAAGTAAAACACCACGGTTAACAAATCCGAAACATAAACACTAAAATACATTTATATAAATAAAAATAACTAAGTAACTAACTAACTAACTAAAACAACACAGTTTTTAAAAACTCCATCTAGAATCTGAACACTAATATTAAAAAACAAAAAAAAAAAATCACAATTTAAAACATCAATAAACGTGAAAATTTTGATAAATTAAACCAGCTGAAACAAAATTTCCACAAATCTTACTACATAATTAAAAACTTCCAAAGTTTGAACAATATCGCAAAACCCAACAACAAAACAACAAACTCTCAAAGCAATTACAGTTAAAAACTTCCAAAACTTGAAAACAACATGAAGAAAAAAAAATCAAAATTTTTAACACCGTTATTGAAAAAATCTCCAAAGTTTGAACATCTTAACTGGGTGCCTCAGAACTTAACAGTCACAGCTAAATACCTTCAAGACTTGAACAGAGTTAGAACTTCCAAACCTTGACCACCACAGCTAAAAACTTTCAAGACTTGAATAATAAAGTTAGAACTTCCAAACCTTGACCACCACAGCTAAAAAATAAATAAATAAAAAATTCAAGACTTGAACAATAGAGTTTAAACTTCCAAACCTTGACCACCACAGCTAAAAACCTTCAAGACTTGAACAAAGTTAGAACTTCCAAACCTTGACCACCACAGCTAAAAACCTTCAAGACTTGAATAATAGAGTCAGAACTTCCAAACCTGAACCACCACAGCTAAAAACCTTCAAGACTTGAATAATAGAGTTAGAACTTCCAAACCTGAACCACCACAGCTAAAAACCCTTCAAGACTTGAGCATCAAGTTCCAGAGTCAGAACATTCAAACTTTGGACCATCACAGTGAATAACCTTCCAAAATTGGAACACAATAGTTAAAAGCCACCAACACGCATTCATAACACTTTGAAAAAAAAAATCCACAAATAAACTCTCCCAAACAAGATGCATTAGAAATATTTATAAAAAAAAAAATAATAATAAATAAAAAGCTCCAAAACTTGGGGATACCATAGTTTGGAGCTACCCAAAACTTGAATACCCTGGTTTGGAAAAACAACTCCTCCAAAATTTGAAAAAGTAGTAGTAGTAGTAATAATAATAATTATAATGGTATTTATATAGCGCTGAATCTTATGCATAGACAAATCAAAGCGCTTTCGCACCAGTCATTCACACGCATGCATAACTCTAAAACTGTACAAACTGAAGACAGGAAGGGCAGGCAAGGGGGGGGGGGGGGGGGGGGCTATTTTGGGAAGAGGTGGGTTTTAAGGCCAGACTTGAAAGAGCTGAGTGTGGAGACTTGACGAAGCGAAAGAGAAGTTCATTCCAATTGCAAGGTCCAGAGACAGAGAAAAAACGGCGGCCAACAGTCGAGAGTTTGAATCTGGTAAAATAGTAAAACAAATGCAAAACAAAACAAAAAAAACAAAAGCCCCATCAAACTTAAAAATGGTCTTAAAAACTTCTAAAATGGACCACCATTGATGAAAACCTCTAAATTTTGAACATCCTCGCAAGAAGACACCTCTAAAAAAACTTAATCGCCCTGGTAAAAATCACCCAAAACATTGTACTTCATAGTTTGGAAAAAAAAAAAAATCCTCCAAACTAGAAGGCTAACCCTTCAAGATCTGAACTCAAACCACCTAAACTTGGACACGACTTTCTTTCTCTTTTTTTTTCTTTTCTTTTTTTTTTTTTTTTTTTTTTTTAACGGAAGGGTGGCAAGGCTCCTGACAAGGAAACTAAGGTTCCGGGTTCCATTCCATTCCAAGTACCAGAGATTTCTACTTTCATTCAGCTACATCTTTACTGACCAGCATGTAACAGCACTGCAGCACAGCACAGCACAGCACAGCACAGAACGGCACAGCACAGAACCTTACTCGGTAATTAAGATAAGATAAGGATAACTTCATTATCCCATAAACAGAAATTGCATCAGGTGCAACAAAGCAAAAGTAGACAGTTACCCAACACACACACACACACACACACACACACACACACACACACAAACACACACACACACACAAACACACAGAGAAAACAACATGAAACATGAACTGATTAAACAGGAGCAATAAACGAGAGAAAAAAAAACAAAACATTTCCATGCACACTAGAACAGATTTAAAGTGAAAGCTGACGACTGGAGCATTCGATAACCACACGAGACAAACTTGATATAAAAAAAAAAAAAAAAAAAAATCCACCAAACATTGGATGGTGAAATTAGGGTGGGTGGGGGTGGGGGGGGATAGGGGTGGCAAGAAAAAACAAGCCTACAACACAAGCAAAAGCACGCGATCAGTTTCAACAAGAGTCTGAAAGTCGTAATTATCATAACAAAAAATTAATAATAATAAATATTAAAAAAAGAAGAAGGAAAAACGCGAACTGCAGCAACAACAACTAAAAGAATAAAACAACAAAAACGAAAACAAAAACAAAACAAAAAAAGGAGAAAGAAATCCCACTCACCGTTTGTTTTTTTTCCTCCCCCTCACCCCCCTCCCTCCCCCCCGTTTTAAACAGCAAAGGGCAACATGTTTGCTGCAACAACTACACATGCCCACGACAGGCAACCAGCCCTTCTCTCCCCAACACACCAAACTCGTTTACTCCTCTCTCTCTCTCTCTCTTCATGTCGTGTTCCCTGGGTAGGTAGGTAGGTTGCCAGGCGTGAAGGCGGGTAGGTAGGCAGGTAGGTAGGTAGATGTTCGCCCCTCTCTCGTTTCCTCAGCAGGTGGGCATTGGCGTCCATTTTTGCCTTTGGTAACCTAGCTTTATGATGTTTCAATGCCAATCATACAGCTAGATAACCAAAGACAAAACCGGAGCCTGGGGCACTTCTCTGAGTGTGCTCTCTCTCTCTGTCTGTCTTTCTCTCTGTCTCTCCCTTGTAGCTCTTCATCGGCGGGCTGAGTGGAGGTGGAGGGTGGAGGTGGTGGTGGATGGAGTGATGAGTGAGGAGTGAGGAGGAACAGGAGGAGGGGGGGGGGAGGGGCGGGGTTCAGTCAGTAGTTGCTCTGTTGCTGTTGTTTGTTTGTTTGTTGTTGTTGTTGTTTTGAAGGTGTAAGGAGCAGCTGAAATATAAGGAAAGGTTGGAGAGAGAGAGAGAGAGACAGACAGACAGAGAGACAGAGAGAGAGAGGCACGACACAGGAAGGAGAAAAAACGAAGGAAAACGACCTAGAACGGTAAGCAAGCAACAAACTCACTCACGCACGCACCCCCCCCCCCCCCAACACACACACAGATAAACCAAAGCAACCAAAAATCAAAACCCTGCACAAGTAAAACAAAGATAAATAAATAGACTCACCTTTACGGACCAGGCAATGATTCGGTAGATTCCACCCTGGACTTACCAACCCAGAGGAAACAAACAAACAAACAAAACCCCACAAAACACACACACACACACAGACACAAAAAGAAAAAAAACAAACAAAAAATCCAACCGTGATGTTGGCACATTACTTCCGGCACTGCCTTCGTGAAGACTTGATGTCGGCGCAAGCAGCAGGGCAGGGCCGTCCCCTTTGTTGGATGGCGCGCAACAAGGGCGGGCGGACCCTCTGAAGAGGAGACAGCCAGCCACACACCAAACCGCACACTTGCTCCGTCGACAAGGTGAAGAAGGGTGGTGACTTACACGAGGGTCATCGCATCTTTTTCTGGCTTGCTTCTTTTTTTTTTTTTTTTAAATTCTTCCCCCCCCCCTCCCCCTTTCTTTTCTATTCGTAGCGAGCTTCTAAACTGCGCGGTGTTGATGGGTAAGGAGGTGTGTGTGGGGGTGTGTGGGGGGTTGAAGGCAGGGTAGGGGATTGGGTGGGGGGGAGGGAAGGGGGTGAATGTTTGGGTGTATGGGAGGGAGGTGATGGGTTGGGGGTGGGGGTGGGGGTGGGAGGGGAGGGGAGGAAGCAGGGAGGAGCATCGGCGGCCATTGTTGGCCGTGAAGTGTGGTAGTGTCGTCCCTTACCCTCCCCCCCCCCCCATCACCCCTCCCCCCCGCCCAACGACCCCCTCCCACTCCCCCCACACTCCCTCCGCGACCCTCTCGGCACCTTTCGGCTCTTATCTCTCTCCCCCACCCCCCCCCCCCCTCCAGGCTGTCCACGTGGCCTTTAAGTGTCGTGCTGTGCTGTGCCGTGCTGTGCCGTGCCGTGCCGTGCCGTAGAGAGTGACGTAGCAAGGACCTGGGTAAAATAGCACACAGCCGCGGGCCCCCCCCACCCCCACCCCACCCCGACCCCACCTGTGAAGATGTCACACGTGTAGGTCATGCATTGTCCCTTGCCAGGTCCTCCTCCTCTCCTCTGTCCTCCAGTTTCTCCTCTTCCCCCCCCTTCACACAACAGCTGCAGGCCAAATCGTGATCGTGAGGGCTGCTTCTACGTAGTTATTCTACCAGCCAGCCACATACTATGATTGTGAGGTGCGGTGGGGGAGGGTAAGGGGGGAGGGGGTCGTCGGGGGGTGGAGAAAAGATTTTTAATTAAACAGATGTGAAGCAGTTCTTCGTTCAATGAACAATGAAGCACACAGAGCTTCCCTGCAAAAAAAAAAAAAAAAAAAAAAAAAAAAAGGAAGCGCTTACGTCTTCACTTTTATATACATATAATTATAGGGTCTTGTGTGTGTGTGTGTACTGGGGAGCACAATTCTCCTCCCCCTGGACCAGTGTGGAGCAAAGCGTCCCCCCGTCTCTTCTCTGGCAATAATAATTTAAGTCTGGGTGTTCTCCCAACAGGATCACCCGCGCAGTCCTCCTTATTTAAGTGATTCGTTTTTATTCCTTTTTTTTTTTTTTTTTTTTTAATGCTGCCCCATCATCTGCACCGCTTCACTGGCATTACTCCCACGCCGCCCATTCCGAGTCCCCCCCCCCCCCCCCCATACAGGCCACACCCGGGTTCGTCTGTCGCCGGCAGTCCCAGTCTCGACAATCCACTCGTTTGTGACTCGCTTTGTTAGTTTGTTTTTCTTGTTTTTTTGTGTGCCCCCCAAATCGACTAAAAACCAGTTGCTTTTTAAACAGGGGTTGTTATTCTCATTTCGTTTTTTTTTTTGGGGGGGGGGGGGGGGGGGGGGGAGGCATGGGGGTGGAGGTTGTTGCCGCGCTTTTTTTTGGGGGTGGGGGGGGGGGGGGGGGGTCAATCACACTTGCCGACAATCAATCTGATTTTAATTTCTGCATGAGGAAATGCCCACGTGACCCTGTTTATCCAATCACCGGCAAGGGAACTGATTCACCAACGTCTGCTGGATGCCTCCCTAGCACCTATCTCTCTCTCTCTCTCTGTATATATATATATATATATATATGTGTGTATGTATATATATATATATATATATATATATATATATAAACTAGTTGTTGCAATTGCCTTGCACGATTTTAACAATCAAGGAAAACTGATAGAGCTGCCACGTGCTGGCTGCCGCTGTTGCGTTATCAAGGGGACCGTTGTGGTCAACGCTTCGCGACTCAGTCGACGGACGGGTTCATGGCTTTTGTGTTGACCAGATCAACTGAGCGCCACGACCACTGTCCACCCACCACCACCACCACCACCACCTCTGGGCAGCGAAGCGGGGGGGGGGAAACGAAAAAAAACAAACCCCAGTGATGTTGGTGAGGGTGAGGGCGGGGGGGTTGACAATGGCTTCAGATACCATCACCGGGGACCGGTCACTAACTCTCTCCTTTGTAGTATGTCTACCATCTCCTCCTGTGGTAGAATTAGTATGTTCCAGGGGATACCAGTCACACGCGACAACCACCACCCCCACCCCCCTCCTCCTCCCCCTCCCCCTTCCCGATCCTATCTCACTGGTCCGATACTGATCGCCAACACACACACACACACACACACGCACATTGAAGCAGACCCGAAAAAGAAAAAAAAGGGGTGGTTTGCAGCAGTTGTAGTGTGTGTGCCAACCCTTGACAGACGGCAACGGCAACAGCAGGAGGAACAGCAGGACAGCGTACAGCACCACACACTGGACGGCTCCAGACTTCCAGAACCCCCCATCACCACCCCTACACCCCACCCCACCCGAGCCCGCTTTCTTGTCCGTCTGTCTGTCTGTCTGTGTCTGCTGCACACCCTCCTCCTCCTCCATCCCTCCTCGCCAGCCGGCTCGTGCAGGTCTGAGGACAGCAACAGAGGCTCCCGCCTGCAACAGCACCAACCAGACAGACACACCCGGTGAGCCACAAGCCTGAGAGAGAGAGAGAGAGTTGTGGGGGAGGGGAGGGGGGAGAAAGAGGGGGGGAGAGAGAGAGACGGGAAAGGAATAATGAGAGAGAGAAAGAGAGAGAAAGACAGAAAGAGAGAGAGAGAGAGAGAGAGAGAGAGAGAGAAAGAGAGAGAGAGGTGTACGTCAGAAAAAGTGATGAGATGTGAGATGTGTGTGTGTGAGAGAGAGAGCCAAAGACAATGTGGGAGACTGCGTGTGTATGAGAGACAGCGATAGAGATTTGTGTGTGTGTGTGTGTGTGTGTGTGTGTGTGTGTGAGAGAGAGAGAGAGAGACGCGCGCACACACACACACCACTGCTCGTCCTATTGAACCACACAGCCCAACCCAACACCACACCACACCACACAACACTGGCTGTGCTTGCCCACTTCACATCACCACCCCGCGTTTTCTTCTTGTCGTGACAACAGTGAGTTGCTAGTCTCTGGGAGGGGTATGTATATATATCTGTGTGTGTGTGTGTGTGTGTGTGTGTGTGGAGGGGGAGGAAGGGGGTGGGGGAGTCGTCTGCGGCAGTCATCTATGTTTCAGGACTCAGACCCAGACCATCCAAACCCCCCCGTCATCCAATATTCACGAGCGGAGTGGACTAGATGGAAGTGCTGAGAGCGGCAAGTAGAGCTTGTGTAGCACTAGAGGGGCTGGGGCAAGGTAATTACTGGCTCCCTGCCTCAGCACGCACGCATGGGCTGTCACGAACCCACCACCACCATCACCATCACCACGACTGCATGGGTAGATGGTCCATAATACTTCAAGTCTAGTCTCCCCAGATCTATTTCTTTTGGAATCCTACCTCTAGTCCGTCCTCCTCCTCCTCCTCTCTCCCCTCGCCACCCACCTTACACCACAAAAAGAAAGAAAAGAAAAAAAAAAAGAAAAGAAAGGCAAACAAACAAAAAACCGATAAACAAATAAATGAATAACATAAAAAAAGACAATCCACCCATCTTCATTCAAAACTAACACAATTTCGTAACCATTCAAATTGGTTCAGTGTGTTCATGCTGTTACTAATTCTTCTCACCATTGTTTCTTTATTTCTTCTCTATTTTTTTTCTTCTTCTTTTTTTTAGGGGTTAGAGAAACCAGGGAGGGAGTGGCTTTAACATCATGCTATTCAAATAATTAAAAAAAAAAAAAAAACAGAAAAAAAGAAGCTTTAAAAAAAAAAAATTATCAGTCAATTCAACACAATGTTCCCGTCATAGAATAGAGACCTTTTTTTTATCGGTGTCAAGACACACCCACAGAATGGATAAATTATTATACTAAAAAAAAAGAAAAAAAAAGAAGAAAACCCAGAAACCTGATGAATACCAGATATGCCTGGCCTAACTGCACACACACACACACACACACACACACACACACAGGGCCAACTGACGCCCCACCACAGAGCAGAAAATACAAAGAGACGACCAGCAGTAGCAAGCGAGGGCGCTGTGTCTGGCGAATATTACGTGTCCGTCGGTCCCCGTCCGCCTGCCTTTCTGTCTGACCCTCATCACCAATCAATACCATCACGCAAGCTCTAGGAGGTAGTTTGGGATAGGCAAGGCAGCACACGCACACACACACAGACACACACAGATACGCACATGCACACACACACACACACACGCGCGCGCGCATGCACAACGGCCCAAGCTGCGCAACACTTCCCAACAACGTTTGAACAGCTTGCTCTGTGTGGCTACAGACAACATTCAATTTTTTTTCTTCTAAGGGTGACGTTAGCCGCCCCCGCTGCGGCATTGTCTGTCTAGGGCTGCCAGCACTATTGAACGCCCCACTACACGAGGTGACAAGCAATTCGTAATGTATATTTATATAAAATAATTTTTAAAATAATGAAAATAAAAAATAAATAAATAGGACGACGATGACATCAGCCACAGCTAGGGGTCACCTTCAATGAAGACACACCAAAGCAGGCGGGCGGGCGACCGCAGCACAGCACGGCACAGCACAGCACGGCACAGCACAGCACAGCACGGCACAGCACAACCACTGAACTGAACGACAGACTTGCCACTTATACCGAGTCCAACGTAGCGTTTCGTGATGACCGACACTGACTCAGTGCTGTACAGCCGGAGCCACTACAACTCATGCAGGGCAGCACGGGGCAGGTCTTGACCAATCACTGAACGTTATCTGTACCGGGGAACCAAGTCTCTTTTAAAAAATAAATATATTTTTTTCTTCTTTTTTTTCGTATCACCTGTAGTGGCCTCAGCCTCCACTGTCTGTCTGTCCCGGACACAACCTTCTCTACTCCCTGCTCCGAGGGCCGTTAACCGGTGATGGTGGTGGTGGTGGTGGTAACCTGAGAAATGAGAGGGGAGTCAGTCGAGCACAAGCTCCTCCGTTTCTTCTCCCTTTCCTCCCTCCCTTGCGGCAACCCGCTGGCTGTCAGTTGGCTCGCTCCACCACACCTCTTGCCCTCGACTCACCTCTGCCCCCCCCCCCCCCTCTTGCCCCTCCCCCCCGGCTCCCCCCCACCCCCTCCTTCCACCTCCCCCCCCCCTCCCCGACCACTCGCCCACCTCCTGCCAATATGTCCGGGCCTGCCGATGACCTATATTGGCGGGGGAGAGGGGGGGGGGGGAGAAAAAAAAAAGCTCTATCTACCACGCTTCACTTGACGAGCTTTTTACCCTCACAAGGCAGCAGCCTGCTAAACCAGTCCAGGGCTTTCTCGCTTCAGTCGTCAGTACAGCCACGGCTTCCAGGCCTAAAGCCAAGCTGACGTTTCTCTTTTGGGCTATAAACGTTTTTTGTTCAAGTTGTTTTGTTGTTGATTTTCTGTACTGAAGAGGCTTCGGAGCAGTCCCGTCTTCTTCAACCGTGCAGGGGGGTACTGGCGTCAGTTCAAGTTCTGCCCTCCCCATGATCCGATCGTCCCCCCCCCATCCCCCCCACCTCCACCCCCAACCTGGCATCGATGCGAACTGAATGGAACTCCGGCCCCGCCCGTGCGGGGTGGCGTGATGCGGTATGTCTGGCCACTGACGGGACGGCGGCAGGTGTCCTCCAGTCGACTGACGGGATGCTGATGCTGATGCTGACGGCACTGCACTGTTTCCACAAAGATCCATTCCACTCACCAATTCAACAAGCTCCAATATTACGAAAAATACAAGAAAACAAATCGAACAAACCTAGTAGGTAACTACTGACTACTGTACCCACAAAAACGACCTACCAGCTGCCGAGTTCATGTTAATCTACGACGGAGTTTGAACAGAACTTAAGAAAAGGACTGACCTGTTGTTCAAAAAACGGCAGGGACCTCCCGGCGGTGATCAGTCTGATCGTGACTGACGACGACGACGACACTTATGATGATGATGATGATGATGACGTGGCTGCGCCGCGCGCCGCCACAGTCCGGTCTACGCTTCGTAACCTAATCAAACCCAGTCCGCTGCTAGTATCGTAACGAGAGGGTAAAAATAAATAAATAAATTAAAATCACCAGCACAACCTCACTCGGTGACTCAACAAACTTCACAAATTCCGCTCTGTTCCGTCCCCTGTGGTATTCGCTTGCCGACCCAATGACTAAGTCAACCTACCTAGGAGAAAATAAAACATACCTCCTCCGTCAAGCAAACAAACAAACAACAAGGTAGCCCGCTTTTAATGCTATGCCGCTGCGGCCGCCATGGCTGCGCGGCGGAAAACCCGGACTGCGGCGATGACGTAGAGCAATCAAGACAAAAGAACCCGAGCGGCGCTCCGATCAAATCCGGAAGGAGCGGCAAGCTTTCAGCCCAGCCCGAGCTTCCAGCGAGCTTCGCCATTGGCTGGCGAGGAGAGAGCCGGGCTCTGATTGGCTGGCAGGGAGGGGCGGCGCCTGCTGCTGTCAATCAAAGAAGACGCCCACGGAACTGCTGCCACTGCCATTACCACTACTGTGCACCACTGCTTGC